>NW_027206413.1:6160000-6337708 GCF_024711535.1 Dipodomys merriami | reverse complement strand
ACGCAGCCAGCTGTCTCCTTTCGTAATAACCACTGCACAGGAAAGACTAACAGCCAGACGATAAATAACATTTTCAAATCTGCATCTCCACTTGGCGTGGGAGAGAAATGAATAATGATTTCCTTGTGTTCGATTGGACTTAAGCAAAAGGTCAAAGCCTTCAGCAAAAGGAGCAACAGCTGTACAACCCAGTTAATCATAAAGTGTGTGTGTAAACCTGTGAGCAGGATAATTAACGGGTCTGCTTGTTGTTAGTGTGTGCGGCGGTGCCATTTTATTCTTGAAAACCCTATTTTCTTTCACCTCGACTGCTCACTTCTACTCTCTCTAATGCAAGGTGAGAGGTTAACAGATTAAATCCAGTTTAGAAAGAAAAGCTAGGCATAATTGAGATTATATTTGAACATTATATTTACATAAATCAAGTGTATCTTTCCCAAGCAAGCAGGGTCTTTGTGGTTGGCTTATCGGGAGTTAGAATTACACATAGTTCTAAGTATATTGATGTATCTGAATCTGTTTGCATACCTTCTATGAAGACATAAATATTCCGCAGTGGACTAAGTTTCGTGGAAAAGTGATCTATTAGACAAAGTTATGTCCTTCAATTAAAAGAGAATACATTTTTTCCCTGTGAAAAAACTGCTGTGAGATTTTAGTTTTCTTTCTTCTCTAGCTCTGCAAGGATCATCTACGTCAAACGTTAGAAATCACATTAATATTTCTCTTATGAGAGGAAGACCTGAAAAACTATAGTTTATTTGGAAATTATTTTTAATTTAATTTTATTTGTTAGATTGTGTGTGTGTGTTCTCCAATGGTATACTTTAATTAGTTGTGGTACGTGACTACAATATATTGTTATACTGTGAAAAATAACTGGAAACTTTTATCTGTTTTTTTTCCCCTTGAACTCTCTCTCCTCCTCTCTCTTTCCCTACCCCCTCTTTGTCTCTGTCTTTCTCTGTCTTTTCTGTCTTTCTTCCTTTGTGAACAATACAAGGAAACCTCTGCAGCCTCCCTCTTTGGGGAGGATGATTTTCCAGCAGTGATACAAATATTGTTGTTTTTGCTGGCAAGCAATTCACCAGTGGCTCATTTCCATCGGCTTTTATTTCACAGCAATTGTAAAATAAAGCACTTGTAGCACATGCTGTTAATGTCTAGTCCCTGGGGTGCAACTGATGTTCTATGCTATGGGTCATGTGGTAGCTAAAGTGTGCATTAAAAAGGGAGAAATTAATAGTACTAGCACCGATTCAAGCTAAATGGTATTCAATGGGCAATGTCCTTCTACTTTAATATTACCATAGCATACTATTTTGTTGGTTTCTTTTAGGAGCTGATTTCAGTGCAAATTTAAGGCATGAGATAAAAAAAATCCAACAACACCATACTGAGTAATAGATACTCAGAGGAAGGACTGGTCAGATGTTGAAGTTTTATTTATACATATTCTTTTTATTTCATTTTTGACCTTCAGTTTTTATTTGCTGAGATAATAAAACTTGTGACACCATTACAGATTCTGAGCTCCTACAGAATTCCATATACTGATTCCTTGTGCTTGGAAATTTGTATACCAACTAGACATTTTAAGAGAAAGAAAGATGAACCAGTTTTTCTTAATTACATGCTGCCCTTTAGTATATAAAAATCAAATGGGTTGGGAAGGTGGCTCAGTGGTAGAGTGCTTGCCTTGCATGCATCAGAGCCTGGGTTCGATTCCTCAGCACCACATAAACAAAAAAGCTGGAAGTGGCGCTGTGGCTCAAGTGGTAGAGCACTAGCCTTGAGCTGAAGAGCTGAGGGACAGTGCCCAGGCCAGAGTTCAGACCCCATGACCGACTAAAAAATAAATAAAAATAAAAAATAAAAATCACATAATTGATTTCAGTGGCAGAATTTGTATAGCGTGTTATGCATGAAGCTTAATGGAGTATTATTTGATTGTATTCACAATTATTAAGAAGTCCATCATAATACAATTCTTTAAAAATATTCTTAAGATTTTTTCAGGTATCACTTTTCTGGTATGAACATTTTCTTCAAGTTTGATGGGTGATACCCTTTGATTTCCATATAAAGATATCAATTTGAAGCAGGTATTTATTTGAGCATATAGAACATGTTCTCATGCTTGACAGTGCTATGTTCTGCGCCGTTCCCATATAACTGATATTTTCAGCCTTATACTACCAAGAAAAAGTGGAATACCAGATTACAACAATGTAATTTAGAAATGTGAAATCACTTTTGCCCTTGATTTCCATTGCCATCTCCATTCAGAGATCCTAGTTCCTCTTAGAAGGCATCTGTATGCAGCAGATTTTATTAAATGCATTTGATTTCTATTATTTCTGGTTGTTATCCTCTCTAAAGTCACTTTCCACACTGCATTAGCAAATACTGAATGATTGATTCTTGGGAGAATACAGAATTAGATCCTCGTGAGCCTGTAGTCACAACATTTGAGCCAGCGGATCAATGTATAACCTTGTTTTATGTGTGTTTCTGTTTCAAGAAACCTTAATGAATATATATTATGAATTAATGAACATTAACATTATGCCCAACACTATTCTAATTCATGCCCAAATGAGGCTTGCATGTACTTCCTAAGTCATATCACTGCCTTCTTGTGCTTAGGAACTTTAGACAATGCATTCGAATTATGCATGGGTACCATATGCAGGAGAGGTTTGAACAGTAAAATCATTAGAAAAAAAGCATAAGTATGTGAGAAACATAGCACAAACCAGGTTGCAAAGCCAAGAGAATGCTTGTTTGCCTTGTGAGCTGACTAGGAAAGCAGAGCATTGCCTTGTTCAGCCTTAGAAAACATGTGCTTCAGGACACTTGGCTTTCTCCCAATATCTGCATGTGTCTGAAATGACTGTGAAAATACCTCCAGTACTCAGCATTACTGTTACAAATAGACTTTAGCAAGTACATCAGTTTTTAAATTTGTAATCTGCAGATAATGATGCACAGCATTCGAAGATATGGCAACTAGCAAAATCAAGACAATGGATAGTAGCTCTGTATGGCTCAGGCCTATCACCCCAGCTCTTCCAGAGACAGGATCAGGATGAGCACCGTTTCAATTCTGTTTAGGCACAGAAGAAAGCAAATTCTAAGTTTCTCTATCTCAATGGAAGAAGTGACATGTGCTTTTCCTCTCAGCTGGGTGCAGAAAATAGGATTGTAATCTGTGAACAGGACAGGGCAAAACGTGAGATCCTTATCTCACACTAACCAGTGAAAGGAAGGCTGGAAATGTGGCTCAGCAGTAGAGCACCTGCATAGGTAGTGAAATTCGGATAGTCGTACCACACATACATGCACACACACACACAAACACACAAATAGGGCTGGGGATGTAGTTGTAAGTTTTTGCCTAGCAAGTATGAGGTCATGGGTTGGATTCCTAGCATTGATTTTAAGGTAAGAAAGAAGAAAAAGAGAAGTCAAAGCAGTCGAGTTATACATTTCCATTTTTAAAGTCTGTGAGCTATTTTACCCCTTACCGAGTCATCTCTCTTCTCCATTCCAAATTTCTCGTTCCAACTTTCCTTACTACAGTTTGTCTCTTCCACAAACTGACTTCCTATTCTCTCTGCCCTTTCTTCAGCTTTTATTGGAAGTAAAATTCTTCAATAATGCTTTCAAGGTGTTCCTGGCTCTGACCCTTGTTGGATTCCTGCCCTCTAGTGGACACTAACATGTAAAGCAGTGGCTATCCCAGCCCCTTTCTTCCTTCTGGTAGGACGCTGCAAGGTGATTCCAGGGTCTTTCACTCTTTTGTTTTTTAATTGTGAAAATACATACAGAGGGGTTACAATTACATGGGTAAGATAATGAGTACATTTCTTATCAAGCATTGTTGCCTCCTCCTTTGTTTCCCCTTCCCATACCCACTCTCCCCCTACCATATCCCCCCCCCCCAAAGTTGTAAAGTTCGTTTTTGACATAACGGCATGTACATCTCATTGCTGCAATGGGTCCACCTGTATCCCTATTTAAACAATTTGTTTTTGCCCTTTCCCTCCACAAATGATACCAACATCAAATACAGTGAAGGCAGGGGTTATACCGTGGGCGAGGGACATACAAAGCAACAAAGAAATCATCTTAGAAATATGTTAGAAACAATCGCATGAAAGAAAAAAAACCATTTGAATACTTATCTTGGGCTTCATTTCCCTAACATCAACTCATCTGACCTTTTCTGCTTGACTCAGACTTATACTAGTTATTGAAACATTGAGATACCACCTCACCCCAGTTAGAATGGCTATAATCAAGAACTGTAATAACAACAGATGCTGGAGGGGATGTGGACAGAAGCGAACCTTACTGCATTGTTGGTGGGAGTGTAAACTTGTTCAACCACTTTGGAAAGCAGTATGGAGGTTCCTCAAAAGACTCCACATAGAGCTCCCCTATGACCCAGCAATCCCACTTTTGGGCATTTACCCAAGTGATCACAAACAAGACTACACTAAAGCTACTAGCACGACTATGTTTATTGCAGCCTTATTTACCATAGCTAAGATCTGGAACCAACCCAGATGCCCCTCAGTAGATGAATGGGTCTTTCACTCTGACACCTTTGTGCATCCTGCAAGCATGATGTTTGAGTTTTCAGTCCAGGTAGGTAATATCTTTGGTCTTTCAGAAATAATGAGAAAAAAATCAATCAGTTATATCTCAAGTATGAATTACAGAAAAGGCTTTTGATGACACTGTTAGGAAATTTACCTTTTAGAGAAAAACTTTTTTTCATGCATATAAGAGTCTTGTTTGGGGGACAGTTCCCTATGTTGAGCTCAGTCATCATTATCCATCTGAGTCTCTAAACCAGAAACAATCCAAATACATTTTGGTAGTAGAATAATAGATCTATGGGTTCCATTGGTAGAGTGGACCATTTTATACAGCAAGTAAAGGAACAAATTACATACAAAAGTATGGATAAAATCCATTATCATCTATTGAATGGAAACATCCATACTAATGATTTCCATTATGTACTTTTAAAAGGCAAATCACTGAAGTAACAATGGTCATGCAAGGATTCTGGTTAAGCTAGGTGACTATTTGTAGTCTGCTTTTGCATCTGGGTGGAGGTCAAACAGTGGATTCCAGAGGAGAAAATACATTAAATCGTGGACTTTTATGATTCTAACTCTTTTCTGAATACTGCCTTCCAGAAAATACCTCAAAATAAACAGCATGAACTCATTCATATAAAATCAAGATGCATTGTACTTATAAACTGACACGTTGACTTGAAACCCCTCTGTAAACCACTTAAAGATGATAAAAAATACACCATATGATGAATGCATAGATTAAAAAATGAGTTTGATTAATATCTACTGTTGCCTGAGGATATCAAGTTGCATTGTTATGTGAAGGAATCAAGTTGAAAGGGATGTTTATATTATTCTTCTATTGTGGTAGAACAAACAAGAATAAATTAGCTACGTGTGTATATGTTTGAGTGTGTATGAGCAAAAAGAAAGGGCGAAAGATATATACCAGATGTTAATGTTATGCACCCCAGTGGGGTGGGATTAGAGGTCTGGAAGCTATACAGAGGGAGATGAGTGGTATTACCATTTTCACATTATATTATTTAGTTGTTGCAGTAAGCATGTACAGTTTTGGATTTCTAAAGTCAATTAATGGAGTCATTTATAAGGTATAAAATGAGTTGAATGTATTCTTGATGATGGCCATTCTAAATGGAGTAAGATGAAATCTTAGTGTTGTTTGGATTTGTATTTCCTGTATGGACAGAGACATTGAACATGTATTTCCTATATGGACAGAGACGTTGAACATTTCTTCAACATTCTTGTTGGCCATTTTAGCTTCTTCTGAGAAATCTCTATTTAGTTTATTTTCCTATTTATTAATTGGGTTGTTGAGAGGCAAGTTTCTTAAGTTCTTTGTATATTGTAGGCCATTGTATGATGTATAGCTGGAAAAGATCTTCTCCCATTTGGTAGGCTGTCTTTTTAGCTTGTTAAATGTGTCCTTTGCCATGCAAAAACATTTCAGTTTGATGCACATTCATTTGTCAATTCTTTCTTTGATTTGTTGTTCTTCTGGATCTTTACACAGAAAGTTCCTTCCTGTGCTGAGGAGTCCTGTTGTTTCTCCTACTCTTTCCTGTAATAGTTTTGTCTTACATTGAGGTCTTAATCCAATTTGAGTTGACATTAATGCAAGATAATAGGTAGGGAACCAGTTTCAGTTTTCTGCATGTGAATATCCATTTTTTCAGAGAACGATTTATTGAAGAGACTGTCATTCTCCAGCTTATGGTTTTGACTACCTTGTCAAATATCAGATGGCTGTAGGTCTGTGGGTTTATTTCTGGCTCTTCTGTTCTGTTTCATTGGTCCTCAGGCCTGTTTTTGTGCCAGTACCAGGCTGTTTTTATTACTTTAGCTCTGTAACAGAATTTGATGTTTGGAATTGTTACACTTCTGGCACTACATTTTCTGCCCAGGCTTGCTTTGATGACTTGGGCCTTTTGAGGTTCCATGTGAATTTTCGCATTGTTTACACTAGCTCAGTGAAGAAGATGTTGGAATTTGGATGAGTATTGCATTGGATTTGTAGATTGCCATCTTTCATGACATTAATTCTCCAAATCCAGGAGCATGAGGGTTTTTTTCCCCCACTTCTTTATGTCTTCTTCAATGTCCTTTTTCAAGATTTTATAGTTTTTGTCATAGTAGTCCTTCACATCCTTGGTCAGGTTGATTTCTAGGGTTTTTTTTTTTTTTGTCGTGGGGCTTGAATTCTGGGCCTAGGTGCTGTCCCTGAGCTCTTCAGCTCAAGGTGAGTGCTCTACCACTTGAGCCACAGTGCCACTTCCGACTAGAGTTTTTTTTTGTTTTTTGGTGGGGGGTTGTTGCAAATGGAGTTGCTTACCTCACTTCAGTCTCAATCTTCTCACTGTTCTTGTACAAGAAAGCTACTGACGGATGTGAGGGCGATCTAGCTGCGACATCTGTCACTGCATTGATCGCCAGGGTTGATTTGGCTGATCTGGCTGGCTAGGCGGGTGACCCCTCCTCCCCCACCGCTCCATGTGCGTCCCTCCTAAAGCTGCGAGGATGACCATCCCTGATAGAGGAGGACCGGTCTTTGGTCAAGGGTATATGAGTAGCTGTGCTCCCATGCTAGAACCTCTAAACAAGCTCTCAAGAAAGCTACTGACTTTTGTGCATTGATTTTATACCCTGTTACTTTTCCAAAGTTTTTAATCAGCTTTAGGAGCTTGCGGGAGAAGTATCTAGGGTCCTGTAAATACAAGGTCATGTCACCTGCAAATAAATTTTACTTCTTCCTTCCCTATTTGGAGTCCCTTTATGTCTTTCTCTTGTCTTATTGCTCTTGCTAGGAATTCCAGTGCTATGTTGGAGAGGAGAGGAGAACGTTGTCTGATTTTACAGGAAAATGGTTTTAATTTTTCACCATTAAGTATAATGTTGGCTGTAAATTTGTATGTATTCCTAGCTTCTTAACATAAAAGTATGTTGGACCTTGTCAATGGCCCTCTCTACATCTATTGAAATGATCATGTGATTCTTGTCTTTGCTTCTGTTGGTGTATTGTGTTCTATTTATTCATTTACACATAACGAACTAGCCCTGCTTCCCTGGGATGAATCTTGTTTGGTCAGATGGTATGATACTATGTTCATCGAAGAGATAAGCCTATGGCTCTCTCTTTCTCTCTCTCTTTCATTGTGTCTCTGTCCGGTTATGGGATGAAAATAATGCTGGTATCATAGAATGTGATTGGTAGTAGTGATCTCTCTCTATTTCATTGAAGAGTGGGAAACATCCTATGAGTGGGAAACACCACCTATCATCAGTAAATGAAGACTTCAAGTGTTGCAAAGAGGAAGTAGGAGAGAGGTGAGAATGTTGGAATGAAGAATAATAACAGGAGATAAAGTATGGTGTAATACGATGGGAACACGACAATGTATCCAAATGTCCCCAATTTTCATCAGTCTTGGTATAAGACAAGCTACTCAAGGATTGGGGATGTGGCTTAAGTAGTAGACCACCTGTTTATTAAGTGCAAGGCTCTGAGTTCAACCCCCAGTCCCACCAAAACAAACAAGCCAAAAGAAGTCTTGTGCATATCAGTTGGTGTTAATGTGATCTTTGTGTATCTTGAACACATTGCCACAATTGCCTCACAGAAGAAACTCATACCAGTCACTACCCAGTGCTCCAAGCACTCAGGAAAATGCTCCATCAACCTGTTTTACCTTCTTCACCCACCAACTACAACACAGGCAAAGTATGGCCTGTTGCACCACTATTCCCAAGGCTTGTCTTCTCTACAGTTCTCCATCAGGCCTTAAGAATAGAACAACAGAAACATGATTTTTATGTTCATTCTATGTCATCATATGTAAACCAAATGCCCCTACAGCTTCCAGAGTTCAGCTGAAGTTGGCCTTCAGGTCTGCGCTCAGGCAGGATGTGCATCTGCAGAGATGTGAATGAGAACTTGAAAGCTACTGGATGGATCTGAGTGTACCTCATTTCTGTAAAATAGCCTGCTCTCAATTGGCTACTTGTAGGCCTTGCTTTTGAGGTCTATACATTTTTCTATATCGTGTTCTTTTGTAATACTAGAGGCTGTTCAATGGCTTCCCTCCTAGTATTACTACTAGATAATGATGATTGTGTGGTTTCCTGGCCTTTCTCCCTCGCTCGTCTAGGTGAACAGGTGATGCTGTTTCCTAACTCTTCTCATTTTCAGGCTCTGGCACTTTACATTATCATTTATTAATTAGTTTGGTTCTCAGGCAGCGTTGTTCAAGTATTCCATACCTTCTTGTCATCCTGCTTATCTCCTTAGGGCTAATATCAAAATATGGAACCAGATGAAGGATTCTATGCATACCCATTTTGGTTAGTGCATCCATTTATCTTTAACCCATTAGAGTTTAAGGATTGGAAGATTTGAACAGACCTACTGCCTTACACTAGTGTGCTCCTTACACTATTTGGGGTCATTCCACGTGGCTTAGCAATGAGTTTTTCCCTTGACCATTACCTTGGTGCAGTATTGGAAAGAGAGGACATAGTGAATGTAGGATAAACTCAGTAAGTACTACTATGTATTAAACATTGTCTTGTGTTTTGGGTAAATAAAGAGTACATAAAAGAGTAAATATTTTCAAAGTGCTCATAATTTCAGAAGGGAAAGACAAGGTAACAGTTATAATTATATGGGAAAGTGCTATAATCTAAACATGAAATTGCTAGGGGGGGGGTGGAAATTAAGTTATGATTAATTCTGCCTGAGGGGTTCAGTGACACTTTTAGTTGCGGAGAGTTCTGAACATACAGTATTTAACATAGGCTCAGCCTCTTGTCTGCAGGCTATATAGCTCTGCCAAACTCGAAATCCCTCCAAAAGCTGGTAGTGTTCTGTCACAAACCTGGAGAAACCCTTACTGATGGGCATAATTACTGATGGTCATAAGTCTTACGGTTAAATCAATCAATGCCTGTTCATCTCATAGGCAATATGCAGCTTGGTTTGTAAGCTTTGAGTTGTTCACGTGGCTCCTGTGGCAGCGTGGCTCATTTCCTTTCCCATGAGATTTACAGAGAGAGACAAGTGAAGTTGGACTCAGTGGGCATTTAACAATGTTCCTGCGCTCCCTCTTATCTTACTCAACCCACAGCTCTGTCATTTGTTTTTAGTAAAATTACCTGTGAAAGCATCTCTTGAAAAATCTTGCCATTCCAACTATTTAGGTAAAATCCAAGGCCAAGCAAATAAACCTGCGCTTTGTAGAATGTTCCATTAATGGGACTGCAAAGCTTTGTTACCTTTGAACTTAGCCTCTACTCTGTGGAAAAAATATCACCAAACTTACGTATATAAGAAACTGATATGATTGGTGCGATGCCCAATATTTGTAGCCTTTTCACCTTCTGAGATCGGAAGAGATATCGCTTCCAGTTCCAACTAAATGTCAGCTCTGAAAATGTAAGGAGAACAACGTCATAAATTGCAAGTTTTAAGACTCGATGATAAAGTCCAATGAATGCTGCATCCACCATGTTGTCAAAAATGAGATCTGTCGTATTTGAGTTGCATTTTTAGTGTGTGCATATATTTGGCTTTGAGCAGAATTCTATGAGTCAGATTATTTTTTTTTTATGTGGTCTTCCCACAGCTCTCTGCTGAAACCATATGGGAATCATTTGGTTCTCATCAACTCTCTTTTACCCTTACTTCCACCCCATTACTTTAAACAGAACTTTCATTCTCTTTAACTATCTGCAGGTTTTGTTCTGCTCAGAGAGGAAAAGCCACTAAAATATTATGAGCTTTAAGTGATGGGCTGTGGGATGAGCTCTCTTTCAAAACCCAGCTCCCTGCTACACATTGATCTCACGTGTTGGTGGCCCGGTGTAAGCTGTGAGCTGGCATCACAAGAATCTGCTTTCTTTTTATCTCACTGGGAGGATGCTTACAGCGTGGTTTGCTTCCCCCTCATGCTATGTAAGAAAGAAGTGGAAAGATTCTGTTTTCAGCTCCATTATTATGGTGATTTTTGCTAAGCCTGAAATTCACTTTTCAAAGAGGGTGGATATTTTCTATGGGAAATGGTTGTTAGGAGATTTTTCTGAGCTTTAACTTCAATGGGTAACCCTTGCAAAAGATTTCAGAGCTTCACTGTAAAGATTTCAGACACATCAGAATGATTATTTGCTAACCACTCTGCTAGGGGGAGAAAGGGGCAAGCCTCAGTGTATGGCTTTCTGTAATGAAGACCAAGTCTTCAAAGGAGTAAAATACCAATTGAACCTACTACTCTAAACTTTCCTACTACTATAAACTTTTCTCTCTGTTGTTGGGCCCATCTGTTTTTCTTTATTTCCTTGACCAGAGAAAACCCTGAAAGGAGGAAAACAAGAGTTTTCCCCCTCTGTACAAATGCTAGTATGTGTGCATACTGCGATTGAAACCCGGGCAAACATCAGATATAAGCATTTCTCACTAGATTCTAAAATAATCTGGCAGTAAAGGCACCTCACTACCTTGAGGCAGAATCTATGAAGTGGGTATAATCTTACTTCTAGTCAACAGGAAGTTGCTTAAAAATGGTATTGTGTGCAAATGCATACTTAAAACATAGACACCACAAAAGTGTTTTATGTAACATAACGTTGGTGAATTCCATCCAATGACAAGCTCTCTTCAAAATGAAGGAAAAGTATCATAGGAGGTTAACTGTCACTTCTTATTTTCATTTCATATCCCCAAACAGAATATTAAGTATAATTTTAGTTTCTCACAATTCATTTATTCCCTTGATGGAACTTGAGGGCAAGCTAGAAAGTTATTTTCAATTTTTTTTATAAGGTTTAACATTTACTCATGACAGCACCTCATGCATTGCCTTTCTATTTAAATGCTAGAGGTTAAAATTTCTTATGGAAATTCTACTTAACAGAAAGCTTTGTTTTGCATAATTAATCTGGATCAACCTCAATTCATCCAACATTTATCATAACACTTAAAGGTCTTAGCAATACTTCTAAGATTTTTAAAAATATTTTTTCTTAATTTAGCAATTTGAAAGACATTTTAAAGTGGTATGACCAAGTTCCTTCTTTCTTTCTTTCCCCTACACCTATCAAAGCAGCATAGGACAATTCTCTTCTGATTAGCTAGATTTGCATTCATCATTTTACTTTAGCTCTGAATTTACCTATGCCTCTTTCAAACAATCTGCAATCAGTCCATGACTTCCCTTGAGTTGAAGCTGGCATATATATCACAATTTACAATGTAGCAATTCATTGTTACTAATTCAATATCCCATTCCTATATTAAACAGCATGATGCCCAGTCACACTATTCAAGTTAATGAAAACTTTACACATTTCAATAATTATAGTGTATGGTAAAGATAATTTTGGAATATACCTTTGAACAATTGTATAGCTTTTGCAGTAGAGTAACCAGAATAATTGTGTATTCTAGAAATAAAAGTATGTCAATTAAAACTGAAAATACCAATGGGACAATCATACTTGTTTTCCTTAAAGATATTTAGACAGTTGGTGTGAGTAATTTGATTAAACACAAGTAATGTTAAATTGTCTGAACTTACAAATTATTTTGAAAATAGCTGGATCATTAAAATATATGTGACACAAATGCTTACTGTTGGTTATTGTGACTTCTTTTACTAACACATTTTTTCTGCTTTTCTCTAAGAGAAAAAAAAATCTTGCTCTCTAAAAATAGGAACAAAAGCCCAACATTGATATCCCATCAGTAACACAATTATACCTCAGAATATCAAATAGGAAATCTAAGCATATTAATTCTATCACTGAAGTATCCGTTGGGCCAATGCCTAGCTAACAAAATAACAATAGCCTTTCTATCAAATGGATGCAGCTTGTAATGCAGAAGTTACACACAATGATGATATCCCATTCCTTCACCTCATGTCATAAATCAATATTACCAGAGCAACAAAGAGTGACTATTCCATAGAAATGACATTAAACTATTTGTGTGTGTGTGTGTGTGTGTGTGTGCGTGTGTGTGTGTGTGTGTGTGTGTGCGTGTGTGTGTGTGCGTGTGTGTGTGTGTGTGTGTGTGTGTGTGTGTGTGTGTGTGTATTTGGAATGCATAATTTGGAAGCCAGATAGACTGCTCCAGAGAGAGCAGAGTTGCTTGGTTACATCTGCTGAAAACAATCTGTGTGGTGTATGAGAGCTCCTGTCAGCCCCGTAATTACCACAACTGAGATAAAGTCTGTGCTAAATGTCACTTGCCGTTGACAAGCCCAGGAAGCCAAGCACTGCTAAATGAGTGGGTTACTCTCAGAGTGCTTAGCTCTCCTTGTGGGCTAAAAGCATTTGTCTTGTTTATGCAACGAAAAATATACATGATGCAAGAAGACAGAAGCACCTTGATAATGAAAAAGTGACCACCGTCCCCCCCCCCCAGGGCCTGTAGGGACGGACAGGAGGACAGAGGACTAACAGAGGAATCAGGTGAAGGAAAACGAGGAAAGCGTTAATGAACACCTTTGAGCCTGGCAGAGTCAACCTTCTACCGCAAATTGCTCATTAGTCAGTGCAGTGCAATTTCCCACAGTCTGAAAATATCCTCCAAAGACAGCTGAGGTTCATATTGACACCAACCAATGAACAACACATCAGATCAGCTTTTCTGTGTCTGCATAGAAAGCCCAGGGATCACAGTGCATTAAAAAAAGTCTTAAATGGCAGGGAGTTTACTGGTATTTTAATAAATGTATCTGACAAGAGCAAGATTAATCATTCCAGTGAGGAGAAGATGCCCCTTTTTCTTTGAGTTTCGTTAGATTCATTTTATCACCTTTTAAAAAAAAGCATTCACTTCAGTTGCAATTTTATGTTCGCTGTGTTGCATGCATAGTGATCTGATATCTAAAAGACTCTCTTCAGGTGATCCTGAGCCTCTCCTGATACTAAATGGAAAACTCTTGCACTAGGCAGAAGACTGATCTGCACTCAGCGCGAGACCCAGCGGAGCAATGTAAGGTGTGTGGCTTGTTTAGTGCCTATGTGGGCATACTACACTGGAGGAGATGGTATGGAGCATGCAAATGCTCCAAGAAGGCTCCTGGGGAATTCTCATCGGCCTGTTCAATCTGTCAAGCTTTAAGGCCTGGTCCTCCGCCTTCAGCTTCAAAACCCTTATTGTTTAGAACAACACAGTGACTTCAACTTTCGGAATGCACCCTGATGAGTTTGTGATTAGTTGCCAAAATGTATACTTGCAAAGTACATTAGTACTGCAAGCCTGAGAGGATCTGCATTCAGACCATATTAGCAGCCAGATCATTGTTAGACGGTATTTCCTGATGAGTGTAGAACAAGAATCAGGGGAATCACACGAATTACGTGTTTAATTGCATCTGTCTCCCAATTGAGATGGTCTTGCTAACCTCATGGGAATGGAAAAAAAAATCTGCTGGCAGTAGCTATTGGCATCTGTTTTCACATTAAAGGTGTGCTTGCCAATGTGACCAGAGAATTGCAAGCTATTAATTATCTATCACTATTGAACTATTATTCTTATGTGTCTGGAATCTGCATGAATGATCCTTTAAAAATGTGTGGTGCTTTAACATGAATTTACCACAAGTTCTATGGGAGTAAACTACTGTAATTATCCGATTTATGAATAAGCTGACCTCAGGTTACACTAGAAGTAGTGTGTGTGTGTGTGTGTGTGTGTGTGTGTGTGTGTGTGTGTGTGTGTGTATGTGTGTGTTTGTACTGGGGTTTGAACTCAGGACTTAGGCACTGTGCCTTAGTTTTATCACATAAAGAGGCTTATAGACTTTCTTTCCTGGGCTGGCTTCAAACCCATGATCCTCAAATCTCAGCCTCCTGAGTATCTAGGTTTACAAGGGTGAACCATTGGTACCCCCATTTTTAATCAAAACTGTCTCACACAACCATCAATAATTTGGGACAAATTTAGAAATTCTTATCGCAGCTGAGCGCTGGTGGATCCTGCGTATACTCCTAGCTACTCAGGAAGTTGATATCTGAGGATCATGATTCAAAGCCAGGCAGAGCAGGAAAATCCATGAGACTCTTATCTGCAATAAATTATCAAAAAAGCCAGAGATGGTGCTGTGGCTCAAGTAGAAGAGTGCCTTGAGCCAAAGAAGCTCAGGGACATTGCATAGGGCCTGAATTCAAGCCCCAGGGTCAGTGCATGTACATGTACACACACACACACCCATTCTTACTCCAAAATAATAAATGGAAGTAAGTCCTGTGTTTAACATTGGTAACTGTTTTCTAGCATGTAGATCGAGTATTAACAATTTATCACTTATGGGCTAGATTTAACCTGTCACCAGATTTTGTGCAACTTGTGAGCTATGCATGGCTTTTGTATTTGAAATAATGGCAAAAATTAGAGACTTCTACTTCATGACATAGGTAGCAAATGATAGGAAATTCACATTTTAGCAGACATCAATAGTCCCATCAAAATAGATCTACACCCATTCATTTGGGTCTGGTTTAAAGTTGTTCTAGTGCTGCAATAGCAGAATTAAACAAAGGTGGCATAGATAATATGATGTGCAAGGCATAAACTAGTGTTACTTGGTCCTTCATAGGAAATACTTACAATGCCTAAATTAGAAGGCTGATATTTTAAAGCAAACTTTCTATGCAAAAATAGCAATTGGGATTGATGATGGAGAACTTAAGTTTGCCTTCCACCGGTAGGATGATGTTTTTCTTTTTAAATTTTTCCTCAATACTCTGCAGGAAGCCATTGCAATAGCAGCAATTGTTCAGGACTTCAGAACCATGAACTCAGATGTGGCATTGGCTGCTACTGAAAGTTGCCTGTAGCGCTCTCCTGGATCACCTACAAGGAGCACAGGTGAGAACTGGAAGCTTGCAAAGTTCTTGCCTTGGAGAGACGCCTTTCAGATTTGGATTGCGTTCCACTCTGAAGTGGAGTTTCTTCCATTCTGTGTCATTACTTGAATATGTTATGAAATGTGACCCCCAAATTTATCATAAACATAACTACTCCAAAAGTTAAAAATAAAAACAAGTAGAAAAGTCATATTTTTAGAGATAAAGGTATTTGTAGCCATGCTTAATCTTAATTAAATAAACCCCACAAACCTGGACAACTGATCCCGAATATCAAAGCGTATTTATTTATTAGTCCTAAGACATAGAACCTAAGAACCTAAAACATAGGTTCAGCCCATACAAGATACTTAATAGCTTACTGAGACTGATCTGTTGTTTGAAGTAATGGAAATGGTCTTTATTGAGATTATCAGTCACATAAATAAAGGTTTAATTCCTTATTTCTGAAATGTAGATGAGGAATTTTTCCTAATCTGACAGGGAAAAATTAATTTCCTCCCTGGAAAAAACAGTCTTTAAAATTTATTTACATTTTTATTTATTTTTAATTATCTTTAGCAGTTCAAAGGGGTTTCAGTTCAACATGTCAATCTATGAAACAATTTGTCTTTATCAGTATCATCCCTTCAACCATTTCCTTCATCTATCCCAATCACACTCATTCTTTTACCTGGCTCTGTTTTCCCATGTGTACATTGAATTTTATGACCTGACTCATCTCCATACATGTTTAAAATAACATGTATGTGGTAACTGTTGTGATAGTATTAATATATTTGAATATTAACAATTATATCAGGAGGCAGTCATTAGATTGAATATAATTTAAAATTATATAAGGTATGTATGAGTACATTCTTTCAAAATTTTAAATGTATTAAAAATTTTAGGTAGACCTTAATGACTGCCCACAAGTGCATTCTTTTCTCTAGAGCTAATCACTTCATCTGTTTAATGTGTAGTTTCTCACCTTTTCTATGAATTAATCAGAAATTTTAAAGTTATACATTCTTTGAAATGTAATTGTTATAATATATGGGCTTTTTATACTTTTATCTTTCACGTAAGAGAACATCTTCTGTTTAACTCATCCAGATTTGTATGTTCTGTAATGTATTTAGTATTCCTCCTTTGAAAAAAGTAAGTTTACTTTTAATTGTTTCCTATTACAAACTTTTAATCAGTTTCTCAGTAGGCTAATGCTGGGAAACATATTTTCAGTTTACTCGCTCTAAATTTTAATAGATACTTATGGACTGACCTTCAAAATGCTGCATGTAATTTTTATATTATTTGGAGAGTAATGTGATAGTCATCACTTACCATGGTCTTTCATGTATGTTAATTTATATGATGTGAAGGTGCAGGTGCCTTGCAGATGCTACTTCGATTTTCATGTGGTTAAATACTTTTCATAGGCTGTAGTGGAAAAGTTTCTCTGAATGTCTCTGCATTTCATATCTTTCCCCCTATTTTTATATTGGGCTCATTGTCCGTTACTAATATGATTAATATATTTTTGATAAAAATATTATTTTCTCAAACTAGTTTTTCCTTTAAATTTAGCCATGGTGATTTGCATCAAACAGAAGTCTTAATTCCATCTGGAGAGTAGCGCTTTGAGGCTAGTCCAGGCAGAAAAGCTGGCTAGACTCCATTTCTAAAATAAGCAACAAAAAACAGTACTGAAGGCACAGTTTAAGTGGTAGAATGCCAGTCTAGCAAACTAGTAAGTGTACACAGTTTGAATTCCAACCAGAGTACTATCAAGAAAAAAAAAACCCATAGAACTCTGGCAAGTTAAATGAACAGATATTTAAGGCATAGGTGTGAGAATACATTCTGAAGTTTAATATCTAAGAAGCAAGAAACAATATTTTAGAGCTGGTTAAATTTAACTATAGACATAGATGTACCATGATTTTGATTCACTAGCTTGATAGATACTGAGCTTAATAGTGCTCAAAGATTGTCAAAAGATTGTCAAAAATAAAAACAACTTCTTTATTTTTGTGATTTCTTAAAAAATATTTTTGTTATTGTGAAGCTGATGTACAGGGGCTTGTAGTTCCATAAATTAGATAAAGAGTGCATTTCTTTTTGAAATGTATGTCACCCTTTCCCTTACATTCTCCCAGTTTTTCTCTTGTTGTAACCACCTACAAGAGGTATAGCTCATTTTCAACATATGTAGTGAGTATCACTGCCGCATTTGTTCACCCTTTGTCCCACTATTTCTGGGCCCCTCCTCTTACCCTCCAAAAGACAGTTAAACAATCAAGACAAAAGATAATGAAAACAAAAACAGCAACAAAGGAAAAAAATTCCTTCTTATTTCTACTTCCTGGAGTTCACAGAAATAAAAGTTTTTATAAAGTAAAATATGAAAAAATCTCATATTAACCTTATTGAGAGTACTGAAGATTTGACATGAATTTTACATACTTCATTAGGACTTATTGGAAAACAGTTGTTGAAGTTAGTGGCATAAATGCTTTTGCAAAGGAAACATTCATTATTCTTCCTAAGGGAAAATTGAGATTACATGGAAATCCTTCATTATAAATTTAAATTCAATCTATACTCATTCTTTCATCATCTTAAAGTTGAATTTTTATACTTGTTCACTAAAAGGAGCAAAATTATTTTTCTGTGATATTTGGAGGTTGTATTTACTTATTTTCTAAGGACTTCTGTCTTGCTAATTTATAAATTATATTTTTATATGAAAGTACATTTATTAAAATATCTATTGAGAATTGTTTCCTCATGCTTTATCAGCGTAGACTAAATTTCCTTATCACCTTTCTCTATTCATCCATTGAATATGATTTCTCAGAGGTCAAGACCTTAATTGAGCAAGTATATATACTAACAGTGCATTCCTTTAATTTATTATTATTTTTTTTATTTTTGCGCTAGTCTTTGGGATTGAACTCATGGCCTAGGTGCTGTCCCTGAGCTTTTTCTTTGCTTAAAGCTAGTGATTTATTATGAGTAACAATTCCATTGAATGATTAATTAGAGATGAGTCTCATAGGCTTTTCTGCCCAGCTGGCTTTTATCTGTGATCCTCAGATCTCAGCCTCCTGAGTAGCTAGGATTATAGCCATGAGCCTCCAGTGCCCAGCTGACACATGATTTCAATAGCTTAGTTTCATATAACCTTTTGAGATTTTGTTGTCTTTGTTATTTGTAGAAGAAAGATATGCTTGTGTGAATCTATCATGACTCACCTGCTTATGGCTGAGCAACATTTCCTCTGTTAAAGCTTTGTAAAGCATCTTGGTGATGAGGTATCCTGCTAGATATTTGCAAAGGGCTGTGGAGACATGAGGAGTTAAATGAGCTCCATGATTTTGATGGAAAAGGAATACCCACGATATGGCAAAGGACAATCAGCACTTAGTTCATAGCTAATTGAATAGCTTAACTGTTAAAAGCAAAGGGTCTTGATAAATGGCAAAACCAATCAAGCACACTAAACAATCAAAACACTTGTATCTCTGGTTGTATTTAATTGTCATGAGAACCCCAGATGAAAACAGATGGACAAGAAAGTAGCTATTGTGGTTTACTATTCAAATTAGCAAATTATGCAAACAGATTTTCTTTTTTTTTAATTGTGAAAATACCATACGGAGGGGCTACAATTACATGGGCAAGATAACGAGTACATTTCTTATCAAGCGTTGTTGCCTCCTCCTTTGTTTCCCCTTCCCAGATTTTCTTATAGAGATTTTTATTAGCGTACATAATTCACGAGAGAATTCACTATGGCATTCCCACAATTTCATACACTGCACCACATCAATCTCATTCCCACCAACACTGTCACTGACTGCCCCTTCTTTCCTGTTAAGACAGCTTTTATTGTTTATTTATGCATATAAAATATACTTTGACCGTACTCACTCTCATTTACTTTCTCCACTTCCCCTCCTTTCTCTCATGGATGTTTACCCTGAACACAGCTTGTTTTACTTTTCTATCTTTCCATTTTAAGTGCATATTAATTGTTGGCACAACAATTAGTGGAGGCTGAGTAATATGAAATACATTGCGTTGGTGTATGAAGACAGCACAGAGAATTTCACTGTTGAACAAGGGTTGGTTTGGAGGACACTGGGAAAGAGAGTAAGAGAGTAGACAGGATGGCTAAAGTATAAACACATCCTTGTGAAAATCCACAGACACGTTTTCACCTGGAGCCCATCATATCGGACTCCGGATTCTTGTGTATTTTTCTCACATCTGATTGTGGAGTTTGAGTCTTGTCTGTAGTAGATGATTTTGACGCTTTATGTCATCTTGTCATTCCACTTCCTGTTGCTTAAAACATCTATTTTCCTCTTCATAGGAGACTGGATGAAATCTAGGGTCAAATGAAGAAATTTGCTTTGTGTAGAAGTCTGTGCTCTTAAAAAGGTAAAAAGCAATATCCAAATGTGGATAGGACAAATGGAATGAGAGGTTTCATGGACGTTCAACTCTGATTGCAACTCTTCTCTCTGACATGGAAAGAAAGCTCATCAGCTGAAAGAGAGGATAAGAGAGCAGAATTAAAAAAAAACTGAACACATGGAAACTAGGCTTTGGGCCAAGTCTGTAATCCTAAGTACTTAGGAGGCTGAGACCTGAGAATTGGGGTTCAAAGCCAGCCAAAGTAGAAAGTCTATGAGACTCTTATCTCCAAGTAACCTCCAAAAAGTCAGAAGTGGAGCTATGGCTCAAGTGATAGGCCAGACTTGAGCAAAAAAAAGCTAAGGGACAGTGCTCAGGCCCTGAGTTTAAGCCTCAGTTCCAACACAAAAGAAACAGAACAAAACACTACAGGAAGAGAGAGAATGATCTGAGGGAATGTGCCGATATTATCCTATTACCTTAGGGGCCCATTTGGAGGAATCACAAATTTAACTCACTATTGTCCCTTCCCCAGGTTAGACTTTTTAAGGGTTCACTGGAAATACATATGAAACATACAAGAAAAGGTATGGAAAGAAGAATGGTGTATTAGGATAGCAACAAGAATTGTCTGTCTTGGTCAAGGACTTGCTTTAAGGTTTAAACCTTCTGTTTAAGATTTATTTTTCTATTTCTACACAGCTCAGATATATTTTAAAAAAGATTAAAAAGTATTAATTGAATTGCCTGTGTGAATGTTCAATCATGAATTGGAAAAAAATGAACAATGGGAGGAAATTGTAATTTGTTAGCAGCTCATCTCTGAGATTCAAAGACATGAAAAACAAGTGAAAATGGGCAAAAATAACAGACAAAAGATATATCCAATTTTTTAAACATAACTTGTTATAATAATCAGCTTTTGGAAAGAGAATATAGCACATAATTGATTTCTTTTGTCCTTTCTCTCATTACTTGTACCAAAAATGTAGGCAGGTAAAACGTCCAGGTGCATTGTGGGAAGTGCCTGGCTGCTTCAGCTACAGGCTGGCTGATGTTAATTGTTTGACTCAGAAGGAGACCACATTCTTTCGAGAAAACGAATGAGATTAGTGTTGATAATGTACTAGGAATCTAGGAGTAAACCTTTTTCACTTAGTAAATAAGTATAAATCACCTGCATCTGTCATTCCCTGTTTTTCTCCATCTTTCATATCACCCCATGATGTCTAGACATACATTTAACAGCTGAAATAATTTGAGCTTTATAAATGTACATCCATGAAAAGCAGCCCTGAATAGAGTACTAATCTATTAATTTAAATTTAAATCCTATTTCAAGTTTTGAAAAAGCCTTACAGTTCCTTCATTCTCTCTTTCTTTCCTTTCTTTCTTTCTTTCTTTCTTTCTTTCTTTCTTTCTTTCTTTCTTTCTTTCTTTCTTTCTTCCTTCCTTCCTTCCTTCCTCCTTCCCTCCCTCCCTCCTTCCCTCCTTCCTTCCCTCCTTCCTTCCTTCCTTTCTTTCTCTTCCTTTCTTTCTTTCTTTCTTTCTTTCTTTCTTTCTTTCTTTCTTTCTTTCTTTCTTTCTTTCTTTCTTTCTTTCTTTCTTTCTTTCTTTCTTTCTTTCTTTCTTTCCTTTCTTTCTTTCTTTCCTTCCTTCCTTCCTTCCTTCCTTTCTCTCTTTCTTTCCTCTCTTTCTTTCCTCTCTCTTTCTTTTTCTTTATGGCTCTCCTCATTTCCTTCCTTCTTTATTTCCTCCCCTCCCCTCTCTTCCTCTTCTCTTTCTCTGACTGTACTGGAACTTGAACTCAGGGCCTGAGTCCCTTAGTTTTTTCACTCAAGGATAGTGATTTTCCACTTGAGTGACACATCCATTTCTCACTTTTTAGTGGTTAATTGGAGGTTAATAGGGAATCTTGATCCTCAGATTTCTGCCTTTGGAGTAATTAGGATTATAAGCAGGAACCACAGTACGTTAGCTTGAGTTTCACTTCTTTTTGCTATATCATAGTGTGTTTCTGCTCTATAATAGTGTAGTATATGTGTCGGACAAAAGAATTTATTCCCTTTAGCTTTGAAAAATCAGGTTTAGGATGAGGTTCTAGGAATACGGTGGGAGGATCTCTTATTTCCTGGGAGCATATCTGACTCCTCAGTTTATCAAAGGCCATTCTGAAAGATAGCTGCTCTTTCTTTGCCTTGTTATCAACTATCTTCTAACAGTTAGGAGGTTGTAATTTCTTCCAGAAATTCCCTCCAAGTCCCAAGAGCAAATGTTTCTCCAGTCATATCCCTTCTTATTTCCTTGCTCATGGCACCTACCTTTATATGTTTAGAATTAGGCCCTAATTCATTACTATGCACACATTAGCCCTTCTATGTGGCCTGTAAGAGGGGCATAAAATGTAGAACACACTTTCACTGTTTTTTTTTCTGTTTTCTATTCTTAGGTTGTGTTTGGATTGGCAAATCCTAATAAATCTTGAAGAACCATTGAATGTATAACAAGAATGACACTTAAGGATATGCCAGTGTCCAAATGGAGCCTAGGAAAATCCATGAGGAGGTAGGAAGTTTTGAAAGCGTTCTTCTGTTGCGCTGTGAGACTTTTCTCCAATGGCATTTTCTTCTCTTTACCAAAAGCACGTTATTTACATCCATGATAGTCCCTGATATTTCTCTTCAAATATTGTGATGAAATGGTACTCAGAACAATACCACCTCACATTTCATTTTTCTGTATGTATTTTTCTTCACTTGTATGAAATAATAGTTGTGGGGATAAGATCTGTCTTATGAAGTTCCTGCCCTGAGGAGGACCTTCTATTCTTCCCGCTTCAGTATTTGTCTTTTACTGACAGAATAGGCAGGCAAGTCCAAAACTCAGACCTGAAATTCCATGAATGCATTTGACAAAATCCTAAGCCTGCATTTGCTTTCTGCATTTACACATGAACAAGAAGGTACAATGTAGGAATCCCACAATAATGAGGATAATTTCTCACTCCAGTATCAACCCCTACTGCTTCAATTGAGAATTCAAGTTGCCTGGTAATGTTATTTAAGTTCCTCAGAGCACAGAGATAATGGTTTTAATTCATGAAGATGAAGGGTGAGGCCATGGGTAATGGGAGCAAAACATGCCTAGTGTCTGGCAATGCAAGTGAGTTATCACACTATGTAACTGTTCCGATGGGCTGTGGTCATTCAGCAACCATGTCTGTTCGCTTGAGAGAATTGTTGTTGTGGCTTGACTTAGAAGAATGGTGTTTCAAAGTAATGTTTGGAAAGGAAAAAAGGGCAAGAGTGTAGTCTTAAGTTCCTTCTGAGTTCCCATCTCCAATGCATTCAAGGTGCATTTTCTTCTCATTTTGTGCCTACTTTTTTGTACATAGGAAGACAGAGGGCCTGACATATTACTGAAGGCTAAAAATGCCAAGAAAAAAAGGCTTAGCACAGATGGGCGTAGTGTGTGGTATAAGGTTCCATATACACAGAGCCCCTACCTCAGAGTTCATCCTGGGAAATTTGCCAAAAATAAAAGTAGTTGTTACAGGATGGCTTTAGTGGGCAGTATCCATCTTCATGTTTTTTTTTCCACAAGAAGTAATATTCAAGAAAATTTAGGGGATGTGACTGAGTGGTAGAGTGCTTGCCTAGCATACATGAAGCCCTGGGTTCAATTCCTCAGTACCACATACGCAGAGAAAGTTGGAAGAGGCTCAGTGGCTCGGGTGGTAGAGCGCTAGCCTTGAGAAAAAGAAGTTCAGGGACAGTGCCCAGGACCTGAGTTCAAGCCCCAGGACTGGCAAAAAAAAGAAGAAGAAGAAAATTTAAGGAGAACACCAGGGCACTATGTCTACTTTGCTAGACTGAGTTACATGTCCAAAGTCCAAGATGTATTCTCTCTATGGTTTTTCTTTTAATTGGGTCATGAAAGCTATTTTCACATGAGAAAATACAGAAGTGCACATTTTATTTTTGATGTTTAGAGAGTTGGCTGAGAGCTCTCATACACATTCACACACCTTGTTGCTTATCTGATGGCTCAAGTCACCACATTCGCTGTCCCATGTCCCATGGGCTTCCCTTCATGAACTTCACTCATGGGAATAAAGGTGTGCGCAGGTATATACCTGATGGATGGCCCAGCTTCTTAAGAGCACCCACTTTATCAAGTTTGGGTTTTAACTAGTATTTTCCGGTTTCAGTTTTCTTTTTCTCCCACCTTCTCCTCCTATCCTATGCACACACTGTTTTTTGGTTTGCTTTATCCTTGTAAGACTAATCAGTTCCAAAGACCATTCATGACACTGGTTCTTAGCTCCTGGAAAACAAAGCAAAGTGAGTCATTGGGACTGAAGACAGAATCTTTATCCTTGCCAAAAAGGGAAGACAAATTCATGAATTGAAAGAAATTTGTCATTATGCTAAGTACCTGTGATAGGTGCTTTGTTAATCATGTTACAGGAAGGATCTATTTTTTTCTAGCAAAGATCTATTTTTTTCTAGTATTATTTGGAATTTTAAGATTATCAGGTTTGCCCACCAATATAGTCTCATCCCATGTGTAAGTTTCTTATTTTTCTTCCACTGTCTTAATTAAAACATAAAAACATAAAAGCTGTATATTTGGTCTCCATTGTAGTTCTTTCTATCACTCTAATCAGATCCTTGGCTTGATTTTCAGTTTGCAGCAGGTGTCATACAAAACTAACGCTCAGATAATTTGGTTTTTCAAGTAGGCTTGTGTGTGTGTGTGTGTCTGTCTGTCTGTGTGTCTCTGTGTGTATATAATTAATCTCTACCTGTCATTTTCTTTTTGTGATGTGGCTAGAGCTGTCTTAAAAGCAATCCTAATGCATATTTTTGTATTAATATTTCCATAATAAAATAACCACTGATTTCTAGCTATCTTGCCTTCTACAGATGAGAGCATACATATTACCACCAAGAGCATCTCTGTAAATTTTATACAAGTGAGCAATTCAAATCTGCATTCCCATCTTGAGCATCAGCTTTCTTGAACTACTTCCTGTATACATCATTCTAGTCTAGGTCTTATAAAAATCTAAGCCTGAGAAGAGAAAAAGGTGCAGAATTTTTATTTGTGTTAGGAAAAAAGAAATCAAACAATTGTAATGTACATCGTATACACCCATGGGTGTGTAGAAATAAAAATTCCTTGTACAACTAATCAAAAAAAAAACTTTGAAAGAAAAAGAAGAAGAAAAAGGAAAAAGGAAGCAATACAAAGCAAAGCATGATGGATGCTCCCTTTTAAGCTGTGAGTCAACAGCCCTTGCTGCTTCTTATTTGAGTAGTACTCAGTTGTTTCTTGTGCTATGGTTATTAGTTCTTGTCTGTGATTTGAAGTATAACATATTTCCTTACCACCCTACAACATTCTTAAATACATACATTTAATTGATGCCCAAACTATATACAGACAAGTTTACAAATCATGAATGTACTCCTGCATGACTTTTGGCAAAGTAAACACTCACATGTAACATGATCAGAAGACAGAGTATGTATGCCCAAAGCACCAGCACCAGTTTGTACTCCTTTCCTTTATAACTCCTCCTTCCTCTGGCATAAATGTCATTCTGACCTCTAAAATAAGGCTGCAACTTTTTCCTTGACCTTTGTGTAAACAGAGTCATGTGTATGGACTCTTCTGCTTCCAACTTCTTGTATTCAAATTCGTGCATATGAGATGTATTCACATTGTTGTGTATGTGTGTTCTTCCTATTGCTTTAGTATTGTTCATAAACATATATATCACAATATATTTATTCAGTTTATTCTTAAGTTAGAACTTAAGCTCCATGAAGAGAGTGAGTTTCAAGTTGTGTTTGTATTTCTCTCTTTTCCCTTCTTCTTCAGTTCTACACAATATTTAACACTAGGGTGAGCTGGGTTCCCATGATAGCTGTACTTTGGGTCAGAGCTACCGTAGAGTGGCAGGAATCATTGGGAGAGCAAGACTCATACATATCCCTAACTGAATACTTTTTGATAGAGCCAAACCACAGGAACCACAATATCTTGGAATATTGCACATTTTCCTTGTGTCTGCAACTGCTAGAGAGCATCAACGAATCAGATTTTTGGTCTCATAAACTGTTTGCCTCCATCACTCAAAATCTGTGCAGAGCAATTTGTATCGCTGCAGTTTTTGCCGTTTCAAATTCCTCCTTTCTCCTTCACTTTTCAGTAAACAAAATCCAGTTGCTACTGGACCCTTTGACTCTTGGTATAGCAATCCCTTAAACAACCCACATAAATTCCTTTTTCTTTGCATGACCTTTAGTTTCTCAGATTTGTTCTCACTAGATTCACATTTGTTCTCACTGGGTTCAATCATCACATGGATGATTAAGAAAATACTCAGTTTATCTCTTTTCACGCTTAGACATATCCAAAAAAATCATAATGGTATATACCAAGTGATAGTTTTGTTTCACACATACACTTTGCTCTTTCTTTCTTTCTTTCTTTCTTTCTTTCTTTCTTTCTTTCTTTCTTTCTTTCTTTCTTTCTTTCTCTCTTTCTTTCTCTCTTTCTCTCTTTCTCTCTCTCTCTCTCTCCCTCCCTCCCTCCCTCCCTCTCTCCCTCCCTTCCTCCCTCCCTCCCTTCCTTCCTTCCTTCCTTCCTTCCTTCCTTCCTTCCTTCCTTCCTTTTGTGTGTGCCAGTCCCAGGGCTTAAACTCAGGGCCTGGGCACTGTCCCGGAGCTTCTTTTGCTCAAGGCTAGCACTCTACCACTTGAGCCATAGCCCTACTTCCAGCATTTTCTGTCTATATGGTACTAAGGAATCAAACCCAGGGCTTCATGCATGCTAGGCAAGCACTCTACCATTAAACCACATTCCCAGCCACAAACACACTTTCTGAAACTTAACTGAATATAGAAGAAATCAGAAGAAATGGATCACAGGTGCTATGGATGGCCTGGATTTCTAAAGTGGGAGGTTGATAAAGAGGGTGTTTCCTGAGTATTGATTAGAATCACCACATAACAATGACCAGGGGGCTACTGGCTATGCATATTGCATTTTAAAATCCAGGTATAATCTTCCAATATGGTATGTAAATGGGCTACTTTTTATTAGATGGACAAAATAGTATGAAAATCTTATTCATCTCCATGTCCCACATTTTAAAATAGTATTGTTAGATACGTGATTTAGATCAGTGTTTCCCAAACTTTAGCATGTATCCAAACAACTTGAAAGACTTCTTCAATTTGAAATTATTGAGCTTCATAAAAATCAGCATTTCTCACAGGTCCTGATTGATAGATGTTCCCAGATTCACTTGCCTCAATAATGAAAAGAAAAATGAGTGGAGCAAAGGAAGAATAATGGGCTTAGGACTTTTATCTTTGAATGTATCTCTTTGTGTGGGGCATTATTTTTTTCCCCAGAAACTATTTACTGGTAGGTAATAATTTTACAGGTTCTTTAAGGAGACTCCTGTGGATTTTTTTTTAAAGCAAGAAAAATAGCCTAAGTGTTAGATGTTGAATCCTGTTTTTATGGGGGGGGGGAGGGTAGTCAATACTGAAGTTGGAACCCAGGGCCTCACATTTCTTAGAGAGGCACTCGATCACTTGTGCATACCTGCGCAGAAACAGTGACGCGTGTGTGCGTGTGTGCGTGCGCGTGATCCGAGCTGAGAAACTCAAGGTTTGTTAAGGAGACACTCCATGTTTGAGCTCCCCAACCTCCAGAATCCTTTTGCATTGCTCACTTTTGAGGTAGAATCTTGCTTTTAGCCTGTGCTGTCCTAGGCTATAATCCTCCTACTTGCGCTTATCCATATTGCTGGTGATGACAGGCATGAGTAGGTCATCATGCCCAACTATCATGCTTGCCCTGTAGTTGAGATAACAGGCTTATATACCAGCACATCCAGCCATTTGTTAAAATACAATCTCATCAACTTTAGTTTTCTTTTTCTGTGTTGGTACTGGGGGGTGAATTCATAGCCTCGCACTCTGGCTTGGATTTTCTGCTCAGGACTGACACTCTACCACTTGAGCTACATCTCTATTTCCAGCTTTTTGCTGGTTGATTGGAGGTAAGAGTTTCATGGGCTTTTCTGCCCAAGCTAGCTTCAAATCATGATCCTCAGATCTCAGCCACCTGACTAGCTAGTATTACAGGCGTGATCTTCAGCACTGAGCTAGAAGCAATCATATTTAAAGACATATTTTAGAATGTAAAAGTTGATAAAGATAAATATTAATCAAACGTATTTGTGGACATGGATGGAATACAAAAATATTTGGGAGAACTTTCTCATGTATTTCTTCTCTTTTCTCTATGTGAGCTCAATTTGGTAGACATGCTTTTTCAGGTAATTTATACAGACTAGAAGAACATTGTATTAGGTCTGCTTATTGATTCATTTTCCCTTTAACAGAATGAAAATAATGTCATGTTTTCTTTGGGGAACTAATTTTTACCTGTTCCCCTGCCACAAAACATTTCATACATTTACATGTGTACAATATTCAAGTTTTTTTTCAAAGATTCTCATGAGAAAAGTTGTGATCTATTATTGAAACGATCTTGATTCTGCTCTAATATATTTTTAAAGAGTAACTAAATTCTCAGCTAGATAATTTTCTAATCTATAATTATTTAAGATTAATTTATAATACTAGTATGTTTTAATTGATGTATGTAATTATTATATATTTATTACTTATTTATATATGCTTAACTATACTTTATACTTCTATCTGATTAATGAAACCCCAAATTTGTGACAGTCTTCCTATCTATAACATGCCAATGTTTGTATCCCAAAGTGGAAAATTATTGCTTTAGGGGGTTGCTAACTCAACCTATGTATGTTCTAGGGACTGAGTTTCTGAGTCTTCTTTTCAATAATCCCCAGAGGGTACCTATGAGCTTGTTCTGGCATTTGGCTAAGAAGAATGTCAAGGTCTGGCTCCATTTTACACAGTCAGGGCCAGTTAGAACTGGGAGGAGGATGGGTTATTCTCTTCATTAAGCTATTTTACAATATCACACATTATAGTTTGGTGCCAGTACTGTGGCTTGCACTCAGGGCCTAGTGCTTACTCTTAGCAATTTTGCTCAAGGCTGGACTTCTACAACTTGATCCATATCTCCACTTCCCACACACTGTATTTCATGATGTTCAAAGTGCTATTTAAAATTTTTAAAAATCAGACTTACAATACCCAAAGTATATCTTTAAGAAAGGAGATTCTGGGGTTGGGAAGGTGGCTCAGTGGTAGAGTGCTTGCCTTGCATGCCTGAGGCCCTGGGTTCGATTCCTCAGCACCACATAAGCAAAAAGAAAAAAGCCGGAAGTGGCGCTGTGGCTAAAGTGGTAGAGTGCTAGCCTTGAGCTGAAGAGCTGAGGGACAGCGCCCAGGCCCAGAGTTCAGGCCCCACGACCGGACCCCCCTCCCCCCAAAAAAAAGAAAAAAAGAAAGGAGATTCTGAATAAATAAAAGGGCTGGTGGTAGTAGCTCTATGTGCTCTGCCTTCCTGGTAACAGATAGGATGTTAAACGCACAGCCTGCAGTAGGCATTTGTTTTATAATACTTCCACTTATATTAGACTGAAGTTATTTTTTAGCCTATCAACCCATCTGGAACTTAATATGTTTGTTCAGTGGAAAAAGAATCAATAGCTTTTCCTACCAGACCTTCATACAGGGATCACATTGTAGTTTAGACATTGTACGTTTCACCTTCTCTCACCATTTTTATAGGTAGATTATTTTTATGGCCTAATGGCTCTTTAATAGACCATAAACACCTTATACATTTGCAGATTTCTTGATAACAAAGCAAAAGAAGCATGCCAGTTCTACAAGTCTTAAAACCAGGCCTTTGATTAAAGTTTTTAATAATAATAAAAAGTCTGCGAGTCATTAAAAGAGAAGAGTTTAAATTTTGTGGCTGTCATGTTGAAATGTTATTTCTGGCTAGCCTTACAGGCAGATAGAATGAGTTTCTTTGATAATTACGTTGCAAAAACAAGACTTATTGGAAATTTGGCCTGAAAAGACCAGAGAGACTTTGCAAAGGTTTGAGTTGAAATTCTTTACCCAGAGTTCTTTTTTTTTCTCTTGCTCTAGTGGACTACTGACTTTTGTCTCAGGAATAATCTTTATGGGATATTTTGCTGTAAGACTGATTTACCTATATTTGCCATTCAGCCTTGTGTTTTTTTAAACGTTGGAAAGATCTCTGATTCTATTTATTTTGACTAGTAAAATCTGAACCATATGCAAAGAACACTATTGTGGAATTTCTCAGCCCATTTACAAACTCCATCAATTCTTTGTTGGGCAGGAATAATCGCATATGCTTTAGGGATGAAATAAGTTAAATGGAAGTAAATAATGGAAGTAATAAATGGAAGTAAATAAGTAAAAATGCTTAGAGCGTCTTAATGTTTTCTGCTGAGTTTTGGAATCATTCCTTCAGAGACATGCTGGTTGGTGATCTTTCACTAGTTTTGTGAAATGAATCTTTTTCTCTCTTAAACATTGTAGAAAGGGGTGTGTAGAATTAGAACGAAGTGGGAGGGGAATTGGTTCAGCATTTATTTAACTTTTATGGAATCTGCAAAACTCATTTAGAGGACTGGTAGTGAATATATCTATTCTAAAGTTTCTCAAACTTGGGTCTCTCCTTAAAAAATTACAGCCTAAGCGCAGCTGAAGGCTGATTTTATGTTGTCGTAAGTCTGCTGTCCTGGGCAGCCGGAAGCTCTGTGGATCTCTTCTGGAGTTTCTTCTGGCAGCACCACAAAAACATGGAGCTGTGTGTTCATCTGGCTACTACACCCCAAGTACCATCTCTTCCTTCTTACAACACTTGCACATAAATACTCAGTTCCCTTTCCATACCAGTCTCTCTCCTGTCTTTCCATTTCTTCCTCTTTCTCATTTACACACACACACACACACACACACACACACACACACACACACACTAAATAGCAATAGTGTGTCAAAATAGTATTGCTTTATTGCTGCTCTGGAAAAAGATTTTTTTTTATTAATTAAGCCTTGATTGTTATTTTAATTTCTGTATTTTAAAATTCATTCCACTGCAAGGACCTTGCTTAACATACATAAGATACATTCATGGCTACTGCTTAATGCTGTATGTCACCCTCCTTTTCTGAGATTTGTCCAGAAGAGTCAGCTTGAATTCGATAATATCCTGTCAATTAAACTAAACCTCGTTTTCAAAGCCAAACATCACAAGTGCTTCAGGCACCTGAAAAAAAAAAATCCCAGGCACACAGCCTCAAGTGGTTAGTTAGGTGTGCAATTACTTGATTTATACACATGTGTGTTGCTGAAATTACAGCTGCAGGGCTTTGTGGTCTCTGTGGGGGTGTGAACAGTTTTGCTGGCAAGCCCATTATGCCTGACTTTGGAAATTTGGCTCCCAACATAAATTCCCCTCCCATCGCTGATGGAGAACAAAGTCTATTTGTCACTTTCCCATTTGCCTTCTGTAATGAGTCAGAAAGAAAACAGTTTCATTTTGCTGCTCTAATTGGGCATTCTTTATTCACCTCACAAGTCCCGGCATCTTTTGCTTTCATCTTATAAATACCAGTTCATGTGCTACAAGTTGGCAGAGGGAAGACACACTTTCCATCCCATGCCTGGCCCATGACTACTTGGGAATTTGTGTGAGGATACCCTTTTTCCCCCACCCTCTCCTTCCTAATGGGAGGTTTTGAAATCGAGGTGTTCATTTAAAAGAAGCTTCTGTACTTCTGGTTTTGCAGCTATTTCCAAACAATGCTTGCCTTGAAGTTCTGCGTATACTTTTAACCTTTTGGCTTAGCTGTAGAAAAGCTTATTACTGCCAGCAGACTCAATCATTCAGGATAGTACAACACTCTGGGGGCCGTATCCCTGTGCCGTCTCGTTGAGTAATTAAATGCAGGGTAGATTTACAGTTCAGGGGACTTGCTCGTGGTGGGGTGTCAGCCATGTCCTCTCTCCCCTTTCAATCTCTTCGCTTCACACTGCAGCTTTGTATCAGGGTGACTGGAAAATGGGAAATCAAATATTAAAGAGCAAATATAGACTCTAAAGGGTGGTGTATTGGGCAAAGAAAGTCAAGGGCATTGAAGGATTTTGCTGTCCAAGCAAAAGAGAATTATTCTTACTTGTATAACTTTGCAGCCTTGTTAATATTAGGGGATGTAGCTATTATTAGATTGCCATTTTTATGAGGAAATTAAACAAGGTCATTTCAGTAACAAGTAGAGAACTCACACTTTCTGCAAAACCTCTATTTCCTCAAGGGGCTAATAGAAGCTCAACATGGATAGAAAAACCACTCCTTTCATCTGTTCTCAGAATAGTTACGTCGAATCATAATAGTTTGAGATTGAAAAGGCCTATTCAGCTTTCCACAGCAGCCTCGGGGGACCTGAGCACCATTTTCCCTCGAACTATAGCACATTTTCCACTGTTTTGTATGGTTTAATTTTAATGGTCTCAAAGCATTCTCCCCTTCCTTGGAAAGCTTGTTCCAGGCTATAGCCAATCTCATCATCCAAATTACTTTCTTACCAGGAATTTAAAGATGTCTTTCTTCTTTTTTATTTTTCCATGAAAAATTGTTAGACAAATATAAGTAGGTAGAGAGTTTAGCACGTCTCAACTAATGTAATTATCTTTAAATGGGGGAAGGGAAATTTTGTTTGCATGCTAATCTGGTAACAGTAAAATGTTTTAAAATGTCTTTTTTTTTGTACTATATGGAAGTTTCCCTAATGTATTGAGTATGTGGGTAGTTGTGTTTTGATCTAATATACCTGGTAAGAAGCTTAGGTAAACCAAAGTGAGTAGAAGCTCAGTTCAGATGTTCACTATTGAAGTCAAGAATTCTTTTGGCTGGGTGCTGCTGGCTCACACCTGTGTACCTAAAGCTGTTCTGGAGGCTGAGATCTACAGATCCAGGTTAAAAGCCAACCTGAGCAGAAAACTACACAAGATTCTTATCTCTAGTTACCAGCAAAAAGCTAAAAGTGAGCTGTGCACGGGTGGTTTATGCCTGGAATCTTAGCTACTCAGGGTAGGAAAGTTCATGAGAATTTTTTGTTGTTGTTGTTGGTTGTGGGGCCTGAACTCTGTGTCTGGGCGCTGTCCCTCAGCTCTTCAGCTCAAGGCTAACGCTCTACCACTTGAGCCACAGCACCACTTCTGGCTTTTTCTGCTTATGTGTTGCTGAGGAATCAAACCCAGGGCTGCATGCATGCAAGGCAAGCACTTTTATCACTGAGCTACCTTCCCAGCCCCTCATGACACTTATCTCCAGTTACCACCTAAAACCTGGAAGTGGTAGAGCACTAGCCTTGGGCAAAAAAGCTCAGGAACAGCTCTCTGGCCCTGAGGTCAAGTCCCATGCCAGACAGAAAAACAAAAGCTGAAACTTGATGTATGACTCAATTGGTAGAGTAGTACTGAATGGAAAAGCAAATCAAGAACATGAAGCTCTGAGTTCAACCCCAGTACAGGTGCAAAAAATATTTTGTTTTCTATTTACTGAAACATACCTTAACATTAGTACTGTTGAAAACACTGGTACTTCCTGGTATTTTTTTAATGCATTAAAATAAAACAGATTATTAGCCCATTAAAATTTTTATTGTAAAGATACTGTATAGAGGGGTTACAGTTACATGAGTGAGGTAATGAGTCCATTTCCTATGGAGCATTGCCACCCCCTCCTTTGTTTTAACCTCCTATATGTATGCATGGTTGTTAGGTTTACAACGTTTCAGTTGTTTTTTGGATACGTTTGGTAGAAGTAGAATGGCTAAGATATACGTGGAGTGGTGATGACATTGACTCAACTTGACAGTTACCCAGGACACAGAGGAATATGAGGACAGGAGGCAGGTGAGGGAAAACTAAACAGCTTACTTCTTCTATACAAGACAAAGGTATCCAAATCAGAAACAGTGACCATGGGGAATAAACCAGAGAAGGGAAAAAAAAACCCAAGGAAAGACAAAAGAAATAACTACAAACAGCACACTAAAAAAGAAGAACAAAACAACAACAAAAATAACCTCTTGGGCTGGGAAGTTGGCTCAGTGGTAGAGTGCTTGCCTCGCATGCATGAAGCCCTGGGTTCGATTCCTCAGCACCACATCAGTGGAAAAAGCCAGATTTGGTGCTGTGGCTCAAGTGATAGAACATTAGCCTTGAGCTGAAGAGCTGAGGGACAGCGCCCAGGCCCAGAGTTCAGGGCCTACAACCGATAACAACAACAAAAAATAACCTCTTGTTTCCATATTGTGGAGATCATTTCAATTAGCATCATTTTATTTGGTCATATGTACATAGCTATTCGTCTATTGTGATCCTCTGCTTGGACTATGTCCTATGCATATACTAATTATTACAAATGAGGGACACCCTGGGTGTCACTGGGTATTTCACTGGGTCTGGCTTACTTCACTTAATATGACTTTTTTCCAAGTCTGTCCATTTCCTTACAAATGGGGTGATGTCATTCTTTCTGACAAAAGCATAGATTTCCATTGTGTATACATACCACATTTCCTTGATCCATTCAACTACTGAGGGACATTTGAGTTGGTTTTATATTTTAGCTATGGTAAATAATGCTGCAATGAACATAGTTGTGCTGGTGGCTTTAGTGTGGCCTTGTTTGCGATCATTTGGGTAAATGCCCAGGAGTAGGATTGCTGGGTCATAGGTGGGCTCTATATTTAGTATTTTGAGGAACATCCAAACTGCTTTCTAGAGTGAATGAACCAGTGTACATTCCCAGAAGAATATGGTAGCATTCCCTTTTGGCCATATCCCTGCCAGCATCTGTTATTATTTGTTTTTTTGATAGTGACCATTCTAACTGGGGTGAGATGGAATTTTGATTTGCATTTCTTATATGGCCAGAGATGTTGAACATTTCTTCAAGTGTCTATAAACCATTCTTATTTCCTCTCCAGATAAGTCTCTTTTTAATTCTTTAGGCCAAGTATTAATGGGGTAGTTATTTCTTTGAGGATTTTTTTGAGGGGGGGTTAATTTCCTGGTGGAATATCAATACCAAACTTCAAACTCTATTATAAAGCCATAGTTATAAAAACAGCTTGGTACTGGCACTTAACAGACCAGAGGACCAATAGAATAAAACTGAAGACCCAGAAATGAACCCACAAACCTATGGCCACCTAATCCTTGATAAGGGAGCCAAAAACATCAGATGGAAGAAAGACAGCCTCTTCAACAAATGGTGCTAGCAGAATTGGCTATACATGTGTAGAAAACTGAAGTTAGATACTTATATATCACCTGTACCAGAATCAATTCCAAATAGATCACAGATCTCATGTAATACCAGATACTCTGAAAATATTACAGGAAAGGGTAGCAGAAACACTAGAGCTCCTAGGCACAGGTCAAAATTTCCTAAATAACGATCCAGAGACACAACAAATCAAATAAAGGCTGGATTAAGGGGACTGTAGAGCTTCTGCATGGCAAAGGACATAGCTAGCTAGATAAACAGAAAGCTCACAGATTGGGAGATCTTCACTAGCTAGACATCAAATAAGGGCCTCATATAAAAATACACTTAGAGCTCAAAAAATTGTGTTACTTTTGTCATTTCTTTTTTCTTTTGACATTTGATGTTTGTCTCATATTTCTGTGTCTGTTTTTTGAAACATTTTCCCTTTCCCAGGTCAATTTATTCTTTTTGAAAGTTGATAATGTAACTTGTCTCCTTTCAGATCCTTCAACATTGGTCTATATTTTTAGGCTTAAACAGAGCTCTGAAATCTAGTCTGTAATCCCTTGTGTGATTTGGTCTCAAGCTATAGTTTTCATTTGCTTAACATTGCAATGCTGTCTTTTAGCCCAATCTCTGAAACAAATAGAGACAACTGACATTTAGGTAACACATGAGCTAGTCTTTGTTCTCGGAAGTATATATCTATAATTGTATATTATTTTTGTGTATACCAGTACTAGGGCTTGAAATCAGGGCCTGGGTGCTGATTTCGTAGCTTTGCCACTCAAGGCTATACAAAACAGTGTTAGTTATTACTTGTACAAAATGCTAAGTTCATTATGACATTTTTCATGGATGTATATCATGCACTTTAACCATATTCACCCCTAATATCCTTTCTTATCTTCCTTCCACTATCCTTTTAAAATAAAATCCTAAATAAAATAGTTGTATTTCGACTTTCATGATTTAAAGGAAAATGTAGAGAGAAAACATTGGACATTTGTATTTCTGAGTTTTGCTCCTTTCCTTTAACATGATCTCTAGTTCCATCAATTTGGTTGTCAACCACACAATTTCATATATTCTTATATTCTTACACATTTCTTTGCCTTTTGGCTCACTGATTTTCCTTCTCTTTTTAAAGTTCGTGTACTTTGGAGTTTAATATTTCTGAGCTTTTCAAAGCATCTGTTAGAGAGACTTTTGATCAGTTAACACAATTATTTTATTTTTCTTTATAACTATTACATTGGGATTGACTGCTGACATTGCACTTTTTTCCAATTTGTTTAGGTATTTTTGGTTTCCATTTTTATGTATTTAGTTTTCTATTTTCTTACTATTCGATGAATATAGTGACATTTCTTCTGCTGGTTTGAAAAGTGGTTAAACTTTATTCATATTGATGTTAAAGCTTTGCTTTTTCCTAAGGAATTTCATTTTATAAACATCCACAAATTTTACTTTAATAAACTAAGTAAGCCCTACCTGTGTTCTTGAGTGTTGATGGTTATGAGGTGCTTGCCTCCCTCCCTCTCACCCCCACTTTTTTCTTTCATTTCTTTAGCTTGAACTTATGGCTTGGGCACTCCCCTTGCCTGATTGCTCAAGGCTGGTGTTCTACCAGTCGAACCACAGCTCCACTTCCAGCCGTCCGGTTGGTTAATGGGAGATGAGAGTTTCATAGACTTCCCTTCTGAGTAGCTAGGTTACAAGTATAAGCCAGCAGCACCAGCTCATTTGCTTCCCTTTTAGATCTTTTCCTTTCTTCCCTCCATTGATTTTTAGATAATAATGTATTTCCCTGATAGCCACCCTTATTCTTCCTGATGTAATGTTTATTTGCTCCAGAGCATGTCCAAAGGGATTTTGTATGATAAAACCTTTGAAGCCTTACATGTCTGACAACATTTTTATCTCACATTCAAAATTAATTAAAACAATTAGTTGGAAATAGAATTCTTGTTTAACTTGCTTTTCTTTTAGCACTTTGAAAATGTAACTCATCTTACATAAATATCGTGTTGTCCTTGAGGATTTGAATGTCGATCTGGTTCTTTTTAAGTGATTGAATTTTCCTCTCTGGAGCCTTTAAGGCTCATCCAATGTCCTTATTTTTCATTGTAACATGTCTCAGTGTGAAATTGCCTTAATGTGTCCAGTTTGCCATCATCTATTACTTCAATCTCTGCTCATTTTCCCTTAATTCTGAAAGTATTAAGCTACTATTTCTTCTAAAATGTCTGTGTCAAGCTTATTTATAATTTTCCTAAAAATTCTTTGGATTATTTGAGTCATTAATAAATATTCTTGGATATTAATTCACATAGATCTTGGCCTATTTACAGTCTTAATCGTAACTAATTTTTTTCCCCTCAATTTCTCCTCTTTGCCGTTCTGGCATTGTCATCCTAGGTGCGCCAATGCTGAGACTGTTTGCTACAAAATAGGGCCTGATAAAGCAGATAATGTAGGGAAGTGATCAATAAGGAAGTAAATAATTATAACCTCAAGTATACTTTAATAGAAAGACTAAATGCTAGGTAAGTGAAGAGTGAGAAGAATTTCTTTGCTTAGAGACATTAGGAGATAAGTTACCTCAATGGTGGAATATAAACTGAGACTTGGAATATCAATTTTTTTTAATTCCAGGAGAGAAAATGTCCTGTAACAAATATAGAAACATGACTATAGAAAGCAGGACAGAGTTGAAAGACTAATTCATCCGCACCTTTTTAGAGCATTTATGTCATAGACATAACAGGGTGAGAGATTGAGAATTTAAAAGTGAAGAATACATTGACTCACCCATGTTATTTATTTTCTGCTGCCTATAAGAGGATGAGAGCTGTCGGGGGGTTGGAGGGGGTGGGGAAGGGAACACTGGATTCAGCCTTTCTCTGGATTGGTGTTTTTCCCTTCAGAATAAATAAACAGGTTCTAGTTGGAGGGTTTGCAATCTGACTTCTTGAGTTATTCAATATTTCTATATGTCATTATGCTCAAATGTCAAAAGAACTGACCATCTTGTCTTGAATGACAGCAACTGACTCTGATGTTAGTGATTTTCGATAAGAAAAGGATGGGGCCAGGAAATTAGTGTTGTAAATTTTGGAGGGAAACAGAATGAAACGCCATGCCTTTCTGGAAGACATTTAGATGGAGTGCGGGTTTGTTCCCTGGATGCTTCAACAGGAGTTAGAGGGGATGGACAGACGGTGGGACTTGATTGGCATTGCAACAAGATGAACCACAGCATCAAGAATGAACACCATTCCTTAAAGTTCAAGGTCCCCTGTCATTGTCCTGGGATCCTGTGAATATGCCCTTCTTGCTAACAGTGGCAGAAACTTGGAGTCTAGCTTGGACTTGACTCCAGAAATTAAGAAATAGCTTTGTTTTGTTTCACCGAGCACTTCACCTCTGCCATCCACATGAATATATCCACATGAATGCACTCTTTTTTGTTTTTTAACAAAAGTGTAGGCATCTTGAAGATCAGCACCAAATCTTGCCTTTGCAACTTCTGCCACTTGATGACCTGCAACAAAGCAGGTCATCAACTTATGTATGCTGACTGAACAAATGAAATAAGCGTTAGGAATATGCAGAGCAGGATATGGTTATCAGTGCAAGCAGTTAAGTATACAATTGTGATGCCTACTTTGACAGGACTGAAGCTATCTGTGCTTCATGTTCATAGCCATCTGGTTCTTTCTAAGAAATAAAATAATGCACATTAAGTTGTAGTGATAACTTTCTGTACTGTCTCTGACATTAGTATGAAGTATAGGTATGTCTTTATCAGGATGATATAATCATAAGCAATATTAAAGTGTTGAATTCTTTCAGTGAAGCTCTATCATCCTATATATCAGGTGGTTATATACTAGGCATCTACATTGTTGCCTGGTTATGCTTCAAGTCTGTTATTCCTGAGTCATCAAAACAGGTGTTTCCCCCCCAAACTTTTAATTTTAGATGAAAATATATTTTCATCTCCTAATATAGCTTCTAAACATGATAGAATTTTCTCCATATTTTCTATGGATATAGATTACCAGTATCTTACTACTGTAATTATATAAACAACATGTACCTTTCATGAATTGTGTGACCTAACATCACTATGGGTAGCAACTACTAGTATTTATTTTCTACTAGTATTAGCAACTACTAGTATGCAGTAATTTCAATAAGATGAAATTGTCAGTAGAAAACAAAACAATTCAACAAACAGTGAGCTAATCTTAAAGGGGTGGGTAAATTAAAGTTAACTAAACAGGATTCAAGACTTTGTGGTAAAGTTTGCAAACTAGTTGATTACAAGTTGGCTATTTCTTTGTATTTCACATGGGAGTGATGACTGTATTTCCCTTAATGAATTATTTTAAGATATAAGTGAAGTAATCTATTGGAAATCACTTGTTATTATGATTTAATCTATCCACTCATATTTCCCCAATTTCTGTAAAGATGTTGGTCAAGGTATATGAGGGAATGGGGTAAGTAAAGGTACATATTTTTTCTTCTGATTTTAAGAGATTGGTTATGTATAGCATAAAATAGCCACATAAAGTTGATAACCTTTAAAGCTGCACTGAAACAGAATTGCATTTATGTTTACATACTACCCGAAGGGCTTCATACCAGAGCTGAATAAATAAATTCCTTTCAGTTAAAAGGATATCAGCTCAGGACTCAAAATCCACACAGGATTATTTATATATGAGGTGGAGTTCATGCACTCTCAAAATCGGTATCAAAAATAAGCATTTTGATTTCATATAGGATTTCACCCTTTAAAATGCATACTTCATGAAAAATATTCTGCTTACTATATGATAGCATTGTAGATGGTTTTCTTAGTTAATTTTCTATGACTTATAATGTATGAATATTCCTAATGATTCCATTAGAGTTTTAAGTAACAGGATTCAACACAAATGTATTTTTACTGAGCAGAAGAAACATAATTTCTCTGGAACTGCAGCTGCTGTAGTTGAAGATGAGGTTGTTACTATCCCTTAGGGAGATTACTGTCTCTGCCAGCTGACTTAGTTTTTATACAGCCAGCGATTTATTAGATTGCTTTGCTCTTAAGTGTGATAATAGGCCTTATGCTTAGCAAGGTTTAGAGACTTCCAGTGCATTAATATTTTATGGCTATGATAGGCAAGACACATTTTGTTTACCTAACAAGGCAAGCCAAGCCAGGACTGATGTGTACTGGAGATTAGCACTTCTAACTTGGAAGAATTCTGCCAATTATATATTGAGGGCTTTACAATTGCTCTTATAGTTGTAATCCAATTGCTTCCTTACTTGTACACAGCCCTTTGTTCAAAAAACCATCATAGCCTTATGGACTGGCCTTAGTAGGCGGTAATCTCACCATTGAACTGATTGATGTTAACCACATAATCACCATGGATTTTCTAGTGACTTCTTTTCTTCCACTAAAGATCTTATTTCACTTAGAAATTACTCAGCCATGAGTCAGAGCTGGGAAAGATAAATATGTATTTTAATTCCATCCAGAAATTCCCTTAGTTGATTTGAGCAAACTGGTAGGAAAAAAGTTGTATGTCATGGTACTTTTGATTTCTGAAGCTTTATTGCTGCCTTGCTTTTATGCAGTTATATAAAACAGGACAGGTTTAAAATTGAACAGCACTTTTTGAAATAAACCAACTTAGCTACTGATACACTATTTTGTTTCTCTTTTTCTTATTAACAAATTGCATCTGTTTTCTTATTGAATAAAAAAATCATATATCCCAATGAGTAGTAAATGTTGGACTATTGATTGTCTTAAATTTTATAACTATGTTAAGCTCATATGAACTTGTGATTTTTAGCCTCCTGAATTTTGAACTCAGGGCCTTTCATTTACTAGGCAAAGTACTCTATCACTTGAGCCACAGCCCAACCCATTTTTTTTAGTTTTACTTTTCAAACAGGGTCTTATGATAACTCTGCTCAGGCTGTCTTTGGCCTGTACTCCTCTGGCCTTACTTTTCCGAATATCTGGGATTACAGTTGTGCACCACCACACCCAGCTTATATGTACATTTTTTAGCATCAATTTTTATGTGAATTTTTTTTCAGATGTTCTTAAGCACTATGAATGTTCCAACCAAAGTTTAGATACTTACTATTTTTAATATTCAACTGAATTTTGTAGGTTAATGAAGCAGTAGAGTGGATTTGAAGTACTATAACCATATTTTCAATATGCAATGGATTTTGAAATTTCTTAAATTATCTATATCACATCTGGGTATAACCCAGACATGGATCCAAGAGATCAAAGACTGTACTTAGGAATAGAAAATAATTTTCCATCAAATTGGTTATATTATGATTTTTTTAAGGGAGGGGTGGGCAGCAGACAAAAATTTAGAATACAAGGAAAAGACAACTAAAAGCAAAAGAGGCTCATATCTGTTGACCAGTGTTTAAAACCAGAAAAGACCCTATACACATAGATTTTTAAAAAAATCACTAATATGCAGCATGGACACAAACCATGTTGTGCCCAGCAGGGAGCCCCTGCAAGTCCATTACTTTTAATACCATTTGGTGCAAGCCCCAGAGAAAGCAGCCAATTCCCACATCTTGGGTTTAGATGAATCCCACTGTGATTGGCACTCAGCCCACGATTGACTAAATGTACTGATACTTTTGAGACAGGAGGAAAAACAAAACTGAACATTTGGTTTGGTTTTCAGATTTCTTCATTTCAAATCCTCTCGCTCTCTTTCTGTTCTTTTCTCTTCTCTCTCTCCCTCTCCCCTTCCTTTTCCTTTGTCTGTCTTTGGCTCTATCTTTTTTTCTCCCTCTTTTTTTTCTTTTCTTTTCACTTTCCAATACTGGGCATAAACTCGTTCTTCCTGAGCATTTTTTTTTCTCAAGGCTGACAGTTTATCTCTTGAGTGACACTTCAGGCTTTTTGGATTTAACTTTGGATACAAACTTGATTAGTTTCTTTCTTTCTTTTCTCTTTTTTTCTTAAAGACATCTCTTTATGGAACTATGGTTTGAACTCAGGGCCTCATGCCTGCTTGGCTGACACTACTTTATTATTATTAATAAGTCTTTTTATTGTGGAAATACCGTACAGAAGGGTTACAATTACATGAACAAGGTAATGAGTACATTTCTTATCAAGCATTATTGCCTCCTCCTTTGTTTCCCCTTACCATCCCTGCCCTCCCATTTCCCCCAACTACCCCCTCCCCCCACTTGTAAAGTTCGTTTTTAGACATAACGTCTTGTACATCTCATTGCAATGGGTCCACCTGTATCCCTATTTAAACAATTTGTTTTTTTACTTCCTTTCCACAAATTATACCAACATCAAATACAGTGAAAACAACGAAGAAATCATCTTATAAATATGTTAGAAACAAAAGCAAGAAAGATTAGCTTCTATATAAGAACCTCATGGACTTTTCTATCCCTGGCTGGCTTTGAACAACAATTCTCAGATCTCAGCCTCCTGGTGGTATGAGTCACCAGCTCCTGGATAGATTGCTTTCTTTTTTCAAGTGAAGTGTGGGATGGGTGAGATGGATGTGAATGTGCATTTTCATCAGGGCTTGAAATTTATTAAAACAATAATAAAAGTTAATTCTTTGTTTTCATCTTTGGTCTATTTTTTTTCTTGAAGTGGCGAGAAGGAATAATCTGAAAGTGCTGACAAGGCAAAACACTGAGATGAATGACATGACTCTTCATCTCTTTCATAGCCTTTCTATTTTTATTGCGATTGCCTGGAAAGTATTTGTTTAAATGCTAGTTACTAAATTTTAGGAAGGACCAATGCAATCAGATGATCTCCGTGCTCTCATCTTCTGTTCTTAATTTAGCTGGCAAAGAACATTTTCTAATTGCAAACATCATAGGAGAAAAATGAGGAGGTGACGAGAGGAAGGAGTTGAGATTATGCTAAGCTTCATCAGCCAGGAAATAAAGCATGAATGAATTTTCCAAGTGCTGGAAGAGAGCAGACATGCTAGAAGATAATAATTTCACTCTGTTCTCCACTTTATGAATGTGTTCAAGTAACATAATTTTTTTTCTCTGTCTTCCTTTTCTTCCCTAGAGCTCTGGGGCTCTCAAAGCAGGAGAGAAACTCAAAATACTACATTGTAAGGAAAGAGCCGACCCTGGCTTTCCTTAGGGAATTGAGAGGCTCAGTGATTTGGAGCAAATCACATGGCTGGTGATTGGCCCAGGCCTCTGTTTTCATAAGTGATTAAAAAGAAAACCACTTCAATAATCCTCAGACCTCTGCTCTCAACTGGGATGTCTTCCAACCAGGCTTGGTCGGTAGAACCCCTGGGAGGAGAAACACAACACACATGAACTGCGAGCCAAAAAATTAGAAAAAGTAACAACGCGACTGGAACCAGAAACTTCAATGCAGGCCAGAATTCAAGGGCAATAACTTCTTTTCTTGACCTGAACCTTAACGTTCTCTTACAATACTCTGATTGAATTCTATTTTATTTTATTTTTTTCCCTCATGCTCTCTCAAGCTCTCCCGGTCTTCACAAGACCTTGGAGTGTGGGTTTTATATCTGTTTGCTTTGACTACACGCACAATTTGAATTCCCACCAGAAAACGTAATAAGGGTACTCATGAGATGATTAAAATAGCATAAGATTATAAAAATCAGTCACAGTAAGCTATTGGGAGAGCAGGAATACTGCTCTCTACTAAGAAGAACATTCCTTTTCTTCTTTCATTTAATATTTTTTTCTTCAGTTATCAAAAGCGTTTTAGTTTCACGTGCCAGTTCGTGAGCACAGTGCATCCTGATGGCCGTTGCCCCTTTCACCACCGCCCACGCCACTCCCAACCCCACCCACCCTCACTTTATAGGAATCCATTTTCTCCCATGCTCACTGAGTATTAGTACTTCGTTCTCCCATCTTTCCTCTCTCCATTCGTCTATCCCTCTCTCCTTGACCTCTCCTCACTTTCCAGCTTCTTGCTATATTCATTTTGTTAGATGACAAGTTAGTTGTTGTAATGAGTTACACCATTAGACTTCTCCCCTGTGTATACCATACTTTAGCTAATACATTCATTGCTCTGATTCAATTTTTGGATCATATTCCTGCAGTGTATTTGTCTCTCTCTCTCTCTCTATATATATATACATTTATAAATTAGACCTAACTTCACATATGAGAGAAAATATGCAATCTTTGTATTTCTGGGCCTGACTTGCTTCACTTATTTTTTTCTAGGTCCCTCCATTTCCCTGCAAATGACTCATCCTGATGGATGAGTAAAATTTCGTTGTGTAGACATATATTATATATGTATAAACACACATGTATATAAGTGAAAACACATGTGTGTACACATGCATGTGCATTAACACACATGTATATGCATACATGTACATGCATGATCTGTATACTATATGTATATATATCACATTTTCTTTGTTTTATTGTGAAAATACCATACAGAGGGGTTACAATTACATGATCAAGGTAATGAGTACATTTCTTATCAAGCATTGTTGTCTCCTCCTTTGTTTTCCCCTTCCTATCCCTTCCCATCTCCCAACACCCCCCCCCAAAGTTGTAAAGTTTGTTTTTCGACATAATGACTTGTACATCTCATTGTTGCAATGGGTACACTTGTATCCCTATTTAAACGATTTGTTTTTTCCCTTCCCCTCCACAAATTATACCAACATCAAATACAATGAAATGAATTTCAGTAAAATGAATTTCAATAAAATGAATTTCAAAATGAATGTTTTATAATCTTTAACATAATTCATAATTCATTTAGCAATGCTCATATTGGTTTGTGTTTTCTTTTTCTTTCCTTTAAAACACTGGTCTGGTCTGGTTGTTTTGTTTATCTGTTTGTTTTAAAATCTAAATCACTTGTGACTTGAGTGAAGCAGAAGGTAGGGTCAAGGTTCTGAATGCCTAGATTATAATGCTAGCTCTACCAGCTGTTTGCTTCTGATCTTAGGTGAGCAACTTCTGGTCTTTCTCTCATGATCTACAAAGTAGGAATAAAAACCTGCACTCCAGGGTTGCTTAGAGGAGCAAAGGAAATGATGTATCGAAGACATTTTGCACAGTACCTGAGACATAGGGGGTATTTAGTAAACATCACTGCATTACCTTGATGACAGGAAGCTATGCTTTTCTGTATCTCGTAATTATGCACCTTTCTAAAAACAGAAAAAAATGAGTATAGGGTAGTTCTTGTGGCACGTGGTGATTTATAGACATTTTCTGTAACTTCTATTTGTTTCTTAGAGGTAGATGATAAATTAGTATTTTTTAAAAAGAAAGAGGTTCAGGAGACTATTTTAGAATAGTGTGATATGCTTTCCTTCCTATAAATCACTGTAGCTCCAGACAGCTGTTTATCCTGCAATTACAGTAGGTTTTATGTGCATGGTAGGGGAAGTTGACTGCTTTTTGTGCCTCTGGTCATTTAGACCCAGGCATCAGAAATAATATTATGTAAGGTAACATGTATACTGACAATCACATTTATTTGATAATAAAGCCTGCTATTGCCTTAAAAATACTGCTCCATGTATTGCCCTAAAAATACTTCACGTTTGTTTCACCTACATTGTATTGGTGGAGGAAACATCCGAAAGCAATTAAATGAATTTTAGGCATATAACTTGTTATTTTTATGCGGCTAGATATTTAGTACTACAAGTATTTGTACAATGTCAAAACATTAGAAATAATTAGTCTAAATGTGTTTAAACCTCAACAGAAAACACTTGTGCTCCAAAACATCTAAATATTTAATGAGATTTTTTTTTGAAAGCCACAATTACAGCTTTTTATAGAAAAAGAACTTTACCTCCGAGACCTGGGAGGAGGGAAGAAGTCCCATTTATTGTAAAAGACTTTTTAATACTTTAATGTAAATTTAATAAAAACTGCACCATTATAATCTTAAAAGCTATAGTTTAAGAAGGAAAAACAGAAAAGTCATGTCAGAAAAATATTTTAGAAGGGTTGCACCTATTTATTTCTTAGGAAAACATCCAAAGTATACAGAAGGCCGAAATCTTACTCAGACTGTTTTAGTTTATTGACTTTTCTGTGCCTTGAAAATCATAGCACAATTCTCCAGAGAGAAGTATAAGGATGTATTACATCATAAAGTCCACCAAGGATAGTAACCCATGTGATTAAACTGTCAACATACATTATACTGCAATTTGTCCTCAGTCCAACGCAGCTAGAAGCCACATTGTTGGCAGGAAGTTTAAAACATGACTATTCTCTAATCATCCGAAGCCCAAGGAACTTCAGGGAAAAAAAATACTGTAATAATCACTCCATGACTTCATAGTGCAAGTGTGAATTTCATTGGTTTTGTACATCAAATGTTCACTTTTTACCAGAAAAGATGCAGAAGGATTACCACTGAACGGCTTGTACTAGCAAACTTGTGGATGTCTTATTTCACAGTGCTGTATAATAACAGGGAGAATGAAGTGTGAGATACTAGAATTTAAGTGCTGTTTAATTTTCACCTGAGTATTTTACAGGAGATCTGACATGGTATGAACAAGGCCATCAAGCCTCAGAATGATGGAAAGTTGATGCTTCTTTTTCAAAGTTGACGTTTGGGTTATTCCGCAAACACATGGGAAGCAGTACTATTTGCTACCATATTTTATTGTGGAAATAGAGAAGGTGTCATGGAATGGAGGATTTATCAGTGGTAAAAATGCTTGTTCAAAGCATGCAAAAGGCTCACTGTCCTGTGTTATATCAGGACACATTCCAGATGCTTCCTTCTTAGGAGCTGTTCAGATTAAGGGGAAAGAAGAGAGACTCTAGTAGTGCACAATGATTTTATTACGTTTTTTTTTTTAATCTTGCACATGAATAGGGAAACGGTGGAATAGAGGACTACAGTATGTCATTTGAGAGGTGAGAGGCCTATTCCAGGTTACTGTTGGTATGTCTGGAAATACCTGCTTTTTGGGTCTTTTAACAGCAGCCCTGTTTGTAATATGAGACTAATACCATCAGCCTTTAAATTTGATTTTTTAGAAGTTTATTAATACTTAATTTGCATAATCAGATTCAATTGACGGCTTGGGAAACCCTAATGCCCAGCGAGGGTTGGGAAGCAAGCAGTAGAACTCCATGTTTTCTAGACCCTTGCAAATGTTGCCTTCCCCCAACCCAGTACACCCTGAATCAGAGTAAACTCGGTAAACTACAGATCCTCCCACTGCTGGTAGGCTAATGACAGAAATACCTAAAGTAGCTGATAAAACTTTATGAGATCAGCCTCCTGCCAGATGATCTGATCTCATTTACACTGAAATCATTCTCTGCCTTGCTTCTGAGGCTACAGTCAAAAGTTTTTGCTTTTAACTCTCAGTGGGTAGCCCACTCTGACATTTCCTCCTACTCTTCCACTAGAAGTAAGCACTTTGAAAAGGTCTTCCCCAGCCTCCACAGCAATCCATTTGCTCCTGTTCTGCATCTCATCTAGCCCAGAATTGGCAGTGATTTACATGTTTGTATTCATGGAAATATTTACGCATCTATCTCCACATCTAAGACATCTGTTCTCTGAAGGTAGAGTTATTATCTTGAAACTTTAGCTTGCTTTTAAACATTGTCTCTTTAGGATCAAGCACTTCCTGCCTCAAAGTTGATATCAGATGAACAGTTATGAAATAAAGTAATGAACAATTTTCATAGGTTAAACATGATAATGAGAAGGAGTCAATCTTGATAATTTTTCTAGGAATGTTTAAAAAGAACTTGTTGTCCTAACATGTTCTGGGGTTTTCCTTTCTAAAATCTGTAATATCTTGGAATCTGGGCAAGGTACCACAACTCAGAGCTTGGCAGTAAAGTGTGACTCATAGCTTGATGGTAGAATCTGAACATTTGGGTATTGTCAGTGCCATGGGAATTCTATCATAGATAAATTCCTCCCTTGTCAGAACACTACCTTTTGATTGCTACTTCACAATTACTTCCCAGGGTCAGAATCATCTGTCACTGGACTTACTGGGAAATGGGGAAACTTATCACTTTGATGGTTGCTCTTAGATATATTTATCTTGAGAGATCTCTACTCTTGTGAAAAAAATATATCCACTTCATCAACACTAAAGTGTCATGGCTTAATTCTACTCCATTTCCAGGGATGTTACCAACTGCATCTTGTGTTTGTGTCCCCTTTATTAAATGATTCACAATGGGGATTCCTTAGATTCTGTATACCATGCTTCTGATCTATAAAACCCATACTTCACATATTTCTCTCTCTCTCTGTGTGTGTGTGTGTGTGTGTGTGTGTGTGTGTGTGAGTGTATGTATATTTGTATACTATCTATAATTTGGCTTTATGTTCCTGGTGTGTCAGAGATGACAGAACTGTGACTTCTTTAACGTGTTCTGCAAATAGATATGGCTCAGGATGTAGGGGTGTCACATAGGAATAAGAACACAAACTCAAAAAGAACTTGGTAAAGCAAAGTTAACTTCTGCAGAAGGGCACACCATCAGCCAAAGATTTGGCAAGCAAGCACACAGAGGGGGTAGGCTGTTCCTTTATATGTGTGTGTGTGTGTGTGTGTGTGTGTGTGTGTGTGTGTGTGTGTGTGTGTGTGTTGGTTCTAGGCCTTACATTTAGGGCTTTGACATTGTTGCTGAACTTTTTTGCTCAAGTTAGTGCTCTACCACTTGAGCCTCAGCTCCACTTTCAGCTTTTGTGGTATTGACTTAGAGAAAAGAGTCTCAGATCCTCAGATCTTCAGATTCTGAGATCCTCAAATCTCAGCCTCCTGAGTCGTGAGGTGACAGGTTTGAACCGCCAACCCTGTGCTGCTTCTTTTATTTTTATCACTATTGCAGCATGTCCTGGCCCTTTGCTCAAATTGACTGAGGTAAAATTCACAATCTGCTCATGACTAGCTAGTTTGAGGAGGGTAGGATGTCTTTTTTTTTTAATTGTGAAAATACTGTACAGAGGGGTTACAATTACATGGGCAAGGTAATGAGTACATTTCTTATCAAGCATTGTAGCCTCCTCCTTTGTTTCACCTTCCCATCCCTTCCCATCTCCAACTCCCCCACCCCCAGCCAAAGCTTAAAGTTCATTTTTTGATGTAATGACTTGTACATCTCATCGTTGCAATGGGTCCCCTCCACAAATTATACCAACATCAAATACAATGAAAGCAGGGGTTATACTGTGGGGGAGGGACATACAAAGCAACAAAGAAATCATCTTATATATATGTTAGAAACAATCACAAGAAAGAAAAAAATTTGAATACTTATCTTGGAGTTCATTTCACCTAACATCAACTTATCTGACCTTTTCTGCTTGTCTCAGACATATACTAGTTATTGCAAATAAGGGAAACCATGGGACCTATGTTTCTTTGGGCCTGGCTTACTTCACTTAATATAATTTTTTCCAAGTCTTTCCATTTCCTAACAAATGTGGCAATGTCATTCTTTCTGATGGAGGCATAGAATTCCATTGTGTATATATACCACATTTTCTTGATCCATTCATCTAGTGAGGGGCTTCTGGGTTGGTTCCAGATCTTAGCTATGGTAAATAATGCTGCAATAAACATAGTTGTGCTGGTAGCTTTACTATGGTCTTGTTTGTGATCATTTAGGTAAATACCCAAAAGTGGGATTGCTGGGTCATAGGGGAGCTCTATGTGGAGTCTTTTGAGGAACCTCCATACTGCTGTCCAAAGTGGTTGAACAAGTTTACACTCCCACCAACAGTGCAATAAGGTTCCCTTCTGTCCACATCCCCTCCAGCATCTGTTGTTATTAGAGTTCTTGATTTTTGCCATTTTAACTGGGGTGAGGTGGTATCTCAATGTTGTTTTGATTTGCATTTCTTTTATGGCTAGGGAGGTTGAGCATTTCTTCATGTGTCTATTGGCCATCTTTCTTTCCTGTGAAGAGGGTAAGATGTCTTAATTACTCACACCCCCTGCCACTTTCTTTCAGCTATTGTTTTAACAGAATAATCAACAAGAGCCAAGCCACCAGTCCAAAGCAGGAAATTATTAAGCAGTCCACTTTGATAGAAAAGATAACTTTTCTCACCATTTCATACTACAATTTTCTAATGATTCCTTTTTTTTTTTTTAAAAAAAAATAATCTCAGGACCAGAAGGAGTCTTCTGACATCAGCTGGATAAGTGCTCAGGACTTGAGTTTTCCTGAAATGTCTTTTCTAAAAATAAAACTTGTGTGAATCAGGCGACTGTTTTTCAAGATTCATTAGAGTGGGTAGAGCTGCTGAGCCTCTGGGTCATGGCTGGTAGAGAGATGCTGCCAAACAGGAAACATGTTTAGAAATCACAGGAACAGAAACCAAAGCTACGTTAGGTCTTTGGAATTTGTGTTAAGCTGCCCCGATTTCCGGCTTCAAAGTATTTACTATGACTTCCCTAATATAGTCCTTACAATAAATGCAAATGTGCTTAACTAGAACATGAAGTTTGTAGAACAGAAAGGCTTCCTTGGCTGAAATGGTCATCAACCGGTGGTTCCCTGAACCTGCTGGTTAATGATCTTCTTATTGTTTGTGCCCATCCTGGGGCTTGAATTTAGGGTCTGGGCACTGTCCTCTTTGGCTCAAGGCTATCATTCTACCACTTTTGCCACAGCTCCACTTCTGTCTTTTTGGTGGTTAATTGGAGATGAGACTCTCATGGACTTTCCTGCTTAGGCTGGCTTTAAACCATGATCTTCATATCTCAAATTCCTGAGTAGACGCAAATGATCTTTAAAAAAAATTTTTATTCTTTTTTTTATTGTAAAAAATACAGTTACATGAGCAAGGTAATGAGTACATTTCCTATCAAGCATGGTTGTCTCCTCCTTTGTTTTTCCCCTACCATCCCTTCCCTCCCACCTCCACAACTACAAATGATCTTTTAAACAATAGACAATACTGTCTGACTCTTAATTTCCCTCTGAAATCTGTTTCTGTCTTCCTATAATACGTTTTCAGGGCAAACCTTTTTATTTAACTTTTTAAAATGCTTTTTTCCTATGAGAAATTATACCCAAAGAGGAGAAATGTTCTTAATAAACAAATATATATTTTCCAGAGTCATCTGGTGCCTGGTAACAAGCCATTTTTTAAAATGATTCTGTGATTAAAGAGATAAGGCAAAAATAAAAGGATGGTGAGAATTCCTAAGACAAACATCTAAAATAGTCAAAATGAACAGCAGCATCGTACAATCTACAAGCAGTAAATCTGTAACCCCTTACACAATATGTATTCCATTTTGTGGTTATGAATGTCAGACAGTCAAATTGATGTCACACTGGAAATTCACTGCCTAAAAGAAATTAATTTCTAAATATTAGCTGTGGCCACAGTTTTTCACTTAAAATGAATTTCCATGTCTGTGCCTTTTAAAAAACACATTTGTTATTTCTTTTAGACATTTTTCAGTCTATGTTAGAATATTTACAGATTGAGTTTTTTAAAATTTTTATCCATCTCCACCCTCTCCCCTTATGCCCCCCCCTCCCCCCCCCCCCCCCCCCGGCCAAAGTCAAAAAACGAACTTTACAGATTGAGATTTTTAAATGTATAATGCCAATTCGTATCTGAAACCTGCTGTGTTTCATTGTTAGACAATTTAAGGTGCTATATTTTCATTTATGCACTTTCATCCATAATGTATGCCCGTACTGGAGCTCGAACTCAGGGCTTGGACCCTCTCCATTAGCTTTTTCCCTCAAGACTGGAGTTCTACTACTTGAGCCACAGCTCTCTTTTCTATCAGTCAATTTTCTTTTCTTTTCTTCTTTTGTGTGTGTGTATGTGCACATGTGCATGCCTTCTAGTACTGGGGCTTGAACTCAAGATTGAACTTCTAGTACTGGGGCTTGAACTCACACTCTTGCTTTTTTTTTTTTTTTGTTAGTCATGGGCCTGAACTCTGGGCCTGGGCGCTGTCCCTCAGCTCTTCAGCTCAAAGCTAGCTCTCTACCACTTGAGCCACAATACCACTTCTGTCTTTTTCTGCTTATGTGGTACGGAGGAATTGAACCCAGGGCTTCATGCATGCTAGGCAAGCACCACCACTAAGCCACATTCCCAGGCCCTATCAGTCAATTTTAAATACTGGTTACACAGATCTCTTTTTATATGCCTGATCTTTTATGGAGCAAAGACTGTGTATTTATGAACCTTTCCATACTTCTGTATAGATGAGTGGGACTCAAGCTGCAAGCGAGTTGCTACGCAAATATCCTGGCCAGCTGGTAACAGTGCTTCTCTGGATGTAGGTGGAGCTGATTTAATTGAGTTAAGAAGGCCAGACCATTTGTTTTTTCATTTTCTTATTTTGGTTAGAAGAAAAGGGTTGTATTTGGGCATACATCATAGTATTAATTCTAATTCTATTAGTATTTCATTTAAAATGATATTGACTGCTAATACTTTTTTTTTTTTTTTAAAGAAATAGCCTTAGTGTGAGTTTATTTTCATAGTTGGTCTCAGGCCATGATGGATGGATTATGAAACACAGAAATTTGTTATCATGCCTATATGTTTATCTTGTCCTTGTGATCCAGAAACCTTTTCTGGCATATGTTTCCAGCATTGTGCAGTCATAGAAACCAAATGGATGTGACTGAGACATTGTGAGCAACTTGCTCTATCCTATGTGACAATAATATCAAAAATTATGAAATATAAGTACAATGCAAATCACTGCCCACGCCATGTGATAGACTATTGCTCAGGGCCCTTTTAGTGCTTATGTATTTTACTTCATGGGTTCCCATTTGGTTTTAGGCACTCTAAATCTGGCCCCAAATTGCTATCTGTTTTTGCAGAGCACAGATATATGTTTATATAGAGTAATACTGTGTCATGCTTTCTTGAGTCACACATCGTATTTTTATTTCACTTTTGTCTTCAAAATGTGCATTTGTTGATTTTTAAAAACATTTTAAATGTATGCACTAATATGCATATTGATATATATGTATCTTGCCTCAATATTCCTTCTGTTATAGAATATATGTCAGAAAATAACACAAAATTCTCCTCTGTTGTTCAGGGCCTGTAGCACTGTAGGAGATTGATTGAATCTGTTTTTTCTTCCTCTGTAGTGTTCACAGCTGGCTTCGCTGCCAATCTAATTGTTTTTTTCTGTGTGTTAGAACACATTGCTTCTTTTCTCAGGAACTCTACTTGTTACCTGTAAGCCTGCGAATTAGATTTCAGGGGCTAATTTTTATATTTAGAATGAATTGGCTAGTCATGCATGTCATTATAGTCTATCCTACTAAATGATTCTTTTGCTGCCCTTAGCAGGGAATGGAAATAGTCTCACCTGTTAATTACATTTCTCAGTGTAGTGCTATTTGGCCTTTGAAGACATGGTGTACAGCTTTTTCTGTGGGCTTCTTCCAGTGTAGTGAGAAGTTGATTTGTGGGAATCATGTTATATTAGCTTTTATGTCTTCCTTTCTTTTCTCTTTTTCAAATACAAGGTTATATTAGGAGTGTAATCTTTTCTTGTGCATGCTTGGTTTTTAGGAGACAGGTAAAGTTTTTTTTAACATTTATTTTTTTTTAAAATAACTACTTTAAATAGCTGTACAAATGAGTTGCCATTTAGCCAAGTATTTTATGAATAAAATATATCTTTATAACTGTATAAGGTTTTAACTTGAATTTATTTGAATATCTTCATCTAGGCTATTTACTAATCATGAACAAAATATATGAATTAATATATTTTGTTTTAGCATCACAGACTTTTATAGATTTCCTGAAATATTAGAATGAGTATATAAAAATTAAGAACATCTTTAATTTTTATTTTTTTTTTCTGAGACTTGTAATATGATGCAGGCTGACAAACTCTCCATCTTCTTGTCCCAACCTTTGGAGTTCTGGGATTAGAGGCATATGGCATACTGCACAGATGACCAATGTGTATAAGTAAAAAATGAATTCATTTGATTAGGACATTTGGAGTTTGAGATGTTTGGGACAGGAGTACTAGAGTACTCAAACAATGATGATGATGATGATGATGATGATGATGATGATTATGATGATTTTTGTTGGTCGTGGGGCCTCAACTCTGGGCCTGGGCACTGTCCCTCAGCTCTCCAGCTCAAGGCTAGTGCTCTATTACTTGAGCCACAGCACCACTTCTCGCTTTTTTTGCTTATATGGTGCTGAGGAATTGAACCCAGGGCCTCAGGCATGCAAGGCAAGCGCTCTACCACTGAGCCACCTTCCCAGCCCCTCAAAGCAATAAATTTAGCTAGTAGCACTTGTAGTTGCAAAGCTTTCAGTCCCCAGCAAATATGTCTAGGTATTAGAAAGAAAAGAGGAAAACTTTGACAAACTAATAGTCAGGATGGAGTATTCCTCTTTTTGACACCCTTACCTTGGCATAGCTAGTGGAGTAAACTTGAGTTGTCCAAGACTTGCTTCAGTGAAACCATCCTTGAATCTGTCCTGACAGCTCAGACCAGTCATGCAGATGTGACTTTATTCAGTCTACCATGTTCCACTCAGGAGGACCAAGTTACTTTGGTTACTTAAAAATGTCCAGTGGCCAGGCCCAGTGGCTCATGCCTGTAATCCTAGCTACCCAGGAGGCTGAGATCTGAGGACTGTGGTTTACAAGCCAGCCTGGGGCAGGAAAGTCAGTGAGACTCTTATCTCCAAAACTCGAAAACGCTGGAAGTGGAACCATGACTCAAGCAGTAGATTGCTAGCCTTCAGCACAAAGAGGCTCAGGGGCCAAACCCAGCCCCAGGACCAGCAAAAAAAAAAAATAAATAAAAGCACAGTGGTGGGTGGACATTTAAAAAAAAAACAACCCAAATCAATGCCTACCCTCTGACCCCAAAACAACATGTCTTGGGAATCTGTTTGTTCCTACCGTTTATCGTCTTATTAGCATGATTTAGAAAGCTGAGTCTTCTTATTAGGTGCTCACCAATGCCCTTCGAAGCAACACATACTTTATCTTATTTTATTTCTTGCCAGTGCCAGGGCTTAAACTCAGAGCCTCAGAGTTGCTCAGCTTTCTCATTTATGGCTCATGCTTCACCACTTGAGCCATGTCTTCAGCCTGGCTTTTTTGGTTATTTTGGAGATGGAGTCTCGTGAATTTTTCTGCCTAGGATGGCTTCAAAAAGACAGATACTATTCTCTCAAGTAGCTAGGATTATAGGCATGAGCCACTAGTGCCTGGCTAGAACATGTATATTATATCACACACACATAATGTGTGTCATATGAACACATATTATATATGAAATATAAAATAACATGCATCATATATAACATGATATATTATATATAACATATATAAGATGTGTATTGTATAATCATTAATATATTATGTATGAATTATATATAGTGTACATATACTATTTATGTATAATATATAAGTAAATTTTTACAATAACTTGGTATATAACACATAATATTAATACAATATATAATAAACATTACATATATAAAATTATCCCTTTTATAGACATTTAGAAGTGAAAAATGACATTTCCAAGATGATGGTGTTTGTTTTTTTGTTTTTTGGTTTTTTTTTTTTGGGTCCGGTCGTGGGGCCTGAACTCTGGGCATGGGCGCTGTCCATCAGCTCTTCAGCTCAAGGCTAGCACTCTACCACTTGAGCCACAGCGCCACTTCCTGCTTTTTTCTTTTTGCTTATGTGGTGCTGAGGAATCAAACCCAGGGCCTCAGGCATGCAAGGCAAGCACTCTACCACTGAGCCACCTTCCCAGCCCCAAGATGATGGTGTTTGTAAGTAGATGAAACAAAATATGAACTAAAAGGAATACTGAATTCAGAATTTAACCATCAGAATTTAAACAATAATGAGAGAGGTATTCAGTTGAATTAGCTGACAATTGAAGTTCTTACATGTATGCCCTTTTCAAAAATTTAAGATATTTTCAATCTTTTTATAGCTTAAGAAAAAAGGCAGGAAAATGTATCTGAGTAGATCCAGCTTAATACATTCACTGAGTACTGTTGGCACACTATAATTTTGACTTCAGGACACAGAGAATGATAAAAATAATGTTTCCCTACTTAGAAATGAACTACTTATTGTAGCCCACTGTGGGATGGACGTTAGCTCAAATTGAAAGGAAAATGTATGTGTGAAGTATATTTCCTATTTTCAGAAATGCTTTTAATTATTTACGAAAACAGCTACAATTCTAATAGTCCACCTAGCTGTATTTTAATATTTTAAATGCTATTAAAAAGCCGACCCAACTGGTTATGACATTTAATGCAACCTTTTTAATCATAGATTTGACTCAGAGTTCCAAAGGAATTTTAAATTTGGCTTTGTGGTAGAGTGTGTGCCATTTGGCTATAGAGAAATTAAGCAAAGAAATCAATTGTCATTATTCATGCAGGGCCTACTCTAAATTAATGGTGCATGCTGTTAGTAAACCATTGCTGCAAAACGGAGGTTCAAATTCGCAGCTCTGAACGTCTTCCCCAACATAATCATGTAAGCCAGTACCCAACCGTGAAAGTCTTATTGATTTCAGCAGTAGTTTTAGGCAGTAAGTTAACAAAAAAAAAGGCGAGCAGTGTCTTCCAGAGGAGAAGAAATAATATGATTACAAAAAGTCATTTTTTATTTTTGTTTTCATAAACATATTTCTGACTCTGGAGAGCATGAAAACCTTTGGAATGTCACTGTAGGGCTCCAGAAAAAGGTGATATGTAGGCCGTCACATAAACAGTCATTATTTGTGATACAGAATACCTTGATCTCCGCTGCATTTGGATTTCAAGCTTCCAATCACTTTAATTTTGTAAGTGTCATTAAAAATAAGTTTCCTATACTTAATTGTATAAGAAGATCATTCAGGTTTGAAAAGAACAGTAAACTTTGAACCTATGACCCACATTTCAAAGAAAAAAAATGAGGGGGTATTGGGGTCAGAGTAGAAGTGGCAGTTTCCCTTATTAATCAATCAACTTTTGTACCACGTCTTTATTCTGGGTAAAGCAAAGACAGCTGTGCCTGGGTCCCTGCTGGAAGGGTGGAGGGAAGAGCGGTGTGTGACTGTTGTGGATAGAAGTGATGTACATTACTGATCATATATGGCTGCTGAGACTCTTCACATAATCAATCCAAGATGTAACCCTCCACCGATGCTCAACACATCAGACCCAGAATCAGATACCAAGTTAGGTATCTTCACCTTGTTTTATTAGTATAAATGGAGGGCCCATATGTTTTCAGAGAGGATTGAAACCTGAGAAATGTGTACTAATACTGAGTCTAACACATAGAGTCCACATGAGATAGAAAGCCAGGACTATGGGCTGTTTGGTCAGCACTAACACTGCATGTGATTTTCAGACTCAGCAATCTATTCTTACTAAACTTCTGGAGACAACTAAGTGTAATCTTCTCTTATGCAATAGGAGCCTATTTGCGTATTTACTGTGTAAGATGACATGGCGAAACTAATTTTCACTTATACATTACCAACAGCTATTAGTAGGAGTCAGAAGGTGATAGTACAAAGCAGATTTTCACCTGCATGATGGTGTAGTAAGACTTCAGTCGAGGTCATAAATAAGTGAGTGTTTAGAACTGACTGTCAGTGTGGAGAAGGGCAAGCCCTTACAGTGCAACGTTCTCAGTGGTATTACAGGTGCTGGCATCTTGACCATTGTTACCCTTCCAGCATCTCCCATGTCGCTCCCAACACCAACCCACCCCTTCAAGCTGTCTGATTCTATGTTCATGTATGTATGTTGAATTGTATGACTATGCCTGCCCAATCTTGCTCAAAAAATCTTATAACACCAAGTGCATTCACACATTTGTCTAATTTGAAGAATTTTTTTTAAATGTAGACTTTATTATACCTCATGTTGAAGCCTTCATGAACACATATTTTACCCCTAAGCAAAAGTGATGTGAGAAGGTCTAATTAAACATTTTCAAGGAGCTGGGGAGGTGGCTCAGTGGTAGAGTGCTTGCCTTGCATGCATGAGGCCCTGGGTTTGATTCCTCAGCACCACACAAACAGAAAAAGCCAGAAGTGGCACTGTGGCTTAAGTGGTAGAGCGCTAGACTTGAGCTGAAGAGCTGAGGGACAGCGCCCAGGCCCAGAGTTCAAGCTCCACGATCAACCACCCCCCCCAAAAAATTCAAAATATTAAAACAGAACACTTAAGCAAAATAGTCTCTAACCCCAGCCAGATATTTGACCCAAACAGCTACTGAGCAGAGTAAAACATTATAAAGAAACAGAACCAAAGCAACACAACATCCCAGCAATAATTTTCATTTTTCAGACATGGGTTTTGGCACGGTGAGTTGGGCTACTGATAAGCCCAACCTAATCTCCTCTGGGCTGGAGTCAGCCCCCGCTCTACCACACATTAGAAATGGCACCCGGGTTAGTTACTCACCAGGATTCTGTGCACTGTTCTCATCTATAAAACAGACTAGTTTGTTACATCTAGCTCATTATGAGGACATAATAGTGCCCTGTGTGAAAACATAATACGTAGACCTGGCAGTCTGGAAAGCATCGATTCTGCTCTCCTGCCATTGTGGCATGCTACTGAGCACCAAAGTTGGAGGAGATACAGCTGAAAGAAATGAACAGTGTACAGTGTTTGAACTTATACAAAGCAGTGAGCTGTGTGCAGTTAGTAAGCCGTTAACCTCTGTGGCCTATTGCTACATGTAGTATGTCAATATACGTGACCGTATGTGAATATGTGCAAACAAATTGGACAAATAAAGATTTCAGCTCAGTGATTCTCAGCTATATGGTTGGGGTATCGCTCTGAGCTTCTGGCTCTTCTCAGGATGTCTGCAGGATCAGGCTTTTCTTTCAATAGTGTGAAAATCTTTTTCGTTCTGTCTCTGATTTCCGGAGTGACATTTTCCAGAAGCCATAGTATGTGTAGCACTTCAGGGTCTTGGATGCAAATACAGATGTGAGTCTACTAGTCTTCTGTATGTGTGTGTGTGTGTGTGTGTGTGTGTGTGTGTGTGTGTGTGTGTGTGTGTGTGTGTGTGTTTGTGTGTGTGTGTGTGTGCGCGCACACATGCATGCATCACTACTATGGGCTTGAACTCAGGGCCTGGCTGCTGTCCCTTAGCTTTTTCACTCATGCTGGCACTATAACTACGTCAGCCTCACCTCCACTTCAGTCTTTTTGCTCATTCATTAGATATAAAAGTCTTGGATTTCTCTTCCCAGGCTGGCTTCTAACCTCAATCCTCAGATCTCAGTACTCTGAGTAGACAGGATTACAAGGGTGAGAAACTGGCACAGTTTTTTTTTTTTAATTACTTTATCCAAAAAGTATCTTACTTTTAATATCTAATAGAAAACATCAATACATAGAGCCCATACAAACAAAAGTATTCTGGGGTCCCTAATTATTTTTAATTAACAGAATGTTTTTTGACCTGTGTTAAACATAGTTACTTCTTTTGAACAGACTTATTCTAACAAATGCAAAATATTTCCTTTGGCACAATGGGAAGTGGTGGTACTTACTTCTTTTTACCCTAAATTTTGGACTTTCACTATAACTTTGGAATATATTTAAGGGCAAAGGAAATATTTTAGCCAAAGGCAGGAATTACTTAGAATGAAAGGAACAAGGAAACACTTTGCCTAGTCATGATTCCATAGGAAACTAATCAACAAAATTTCCTCAGCCCTGCATTTACGTTTATTTTCTTGACTGGTGAAATTCCCTGTTAACTGAAATATATTCTCTGGGTCTACAACTAGATTATCAGAACCAAATTCTTTTTTTGTTGTTGTTATTAACCTACATATGGAGAGGAATTTATTACTGCATTTGCATACATGTTCACAATGTGTTCCCGTCTCACCCCTTCACGGTCTCTCTCTATTCCCTCCCCCTTTTTGACCCTTCCAAGGCAATTTCAATGGGTTTCATTGCTCAGTTTTCATAATTGTAGGCAATTTAGCTCACTCATATTCATTCTCTTTTAAAACATATTTCAGAATCCATTACTCTCTATTACATGTTCCCCCTTCCCCATCTCTTCCTAAATAGTTCTTTAGTTAAATTCATATTTAGTGTTTGTCCATACGTTATGAAAGTAGATATGGATGTGTGTGTGTATGTGTGTTCTCATGAATACATAGGTCTTTTAGGTCTAGATTCTGCCTATGAGTAAAAAAATACAATAGTTTGTTGGTTTTCTTTTTTTTTTTTTTGAGCTTGGCTTAAATCATTCAGTAGGATTCCCTCTAATTTCATCCATTTTCCTGCAAATGACATAGTTTAATTTTTCTTTATGACTGTGTAATATTCCCTTTCTCTCTCCTTCAAATGGTGGCATATATACCATATTTTCTTTATTTATTCACCTGTTCTTGGATATCTTGGCTGATTCCACCACTTAGCCATAGGAATAATAGAGCTGTAATAAACATAGATATGTACATGTCTTTCTGGTTTGTTGATTTAGTCTCCTGGAATATATGTCTAAAAATGGTATGGTGGGGTCATAGGGCAGGTCCTTTATTGAAAACACTCCTGGGGAAACGCCATGCTGATTTTCATAGTGGTTGCATTAGTTTATAGTCTCACCAGCCCCATTCTCACCAGCGTGTGCTGATTTTCTTGTTCCTCAACGGCTGCCATTCTGACTGGGGGGAGATGGACCATCAGTGTGGTTTTGATTTGCATTTCCTTCACGACTGCAGATGTTGAGCATTTCTTCCTACATCTGTTAGCCATTTCAATTTTGCCTTGTGAAGAAACTGTTCAATTTGCTTGCCTGTTTGTTAATTAGATTATTGATTTCCTTAATGTTTATTTTTTTTTTAAAAAGTTCTTTGTGTGTTCTGGATATTAAATCCTTCATCTGTTAACGAGTTGGCTAATATTTTTCTTGCATTCTGTGGGTTGTCTCTTGGTTCTGGTGACCGTTTCTATTGTTGTGCAGAACCTCTTATTTTGACGTAGTCTCATTTGTGAGTCGTTTGCGTCTGGGCATCTGGACTCATGGTATTGCAGTCTTCAGATTCCCATCCCCTGGCTAGAAGAGCCAAGCGTTGGCTCGGGGCTCCTTGCTGTCTCTTCAGCTGCATTTGCTTCTCTGTCACCTGCATCAAATTCTTCTAATCCAGTATTATCCGGGGAGCTTCATCGAAATACTATAGCTGGCAGGGGTCTGCAGTCCAACTGCCTTGGTGCTTCCAAAAGGACATGATCCTTACCTCAGTTATTATTATGTGACAGATTCACAGTGAGCAGAGACAAATGCTTCTTTCACTCAAGTTTACACTTTCAGAAGCGCTGTAGCACATAAATTAATTTATACTTACTAGCCTTTTCTCAGAGAAATATGCTGTTTCAGATACACTTGATGAACTCACCCTGAAGTACCTGTCTGAGTCCCGATGTTCTGTCATAGAAGCTCATGAAATATTTGCCAGCAAAACATCACCGGAAGACAAATAAATACCTTTGCTCCACAGAAACATCTTGAACTATTTATTATGCTTTTGGGTCATGAAAACTCCAAACACATTTTGTCAAATACTCTTTCTTCGACTTTGAAACCCATGTGGATAGCCAGGGAGAACAATGTGTATGTTTCTAATTAATTTACACTTAACTCATCAGAATAGTGTTTGCACTGAGCTATTTGATGTGTAAGACCCCTTATGAGCCTTTCAAATATGGTTTGTAAGCATTTTTCCTTTGAAGCAGAAGGCCACTAATTCTCCCCCTAACACAAATGGAATTCATGTCTCATAAGACTTAGTTTGGTTCAAAATATTGTCAGAATCCCATCATCCTGACAGATCACGTTCTTTCACTTACATGAATTATCTCCTAGAGATAATTAAGGAATTAAGGGGCATTTCATATCATGGGGCAAAGACTTAAAGTGGCCACAATGTTAATGAAGTTGTCGTTTACCTCGCAATGGTCTTAGATGAAAGAATGTTAAACACTCCTATAAGTGGGCAAAATGACTTCTGCAGGAGAAGGGAATGGAACTGAAAACAGTTTATCTGAAAAATGGACTTGGTCTTTATAGGACAGGTGCCCAGGCATCCTGCAGTGTTATCTTCTGGGTATCAGCACCAATGTCAGTGCTGCCCATAAGAGACTCACAGATGACCATTGTTTAATATTGCATCTCTACCCTTTATACAGGATTCTTGTATAAAGGAAGGCAGTGATGACTATAGTAAAATACTATTGCAGATGAGGAGCACAACTCCTGACAAGCATCCTGGCCCACCAGGTTTCATTTTGGTTCCATTGAACAAGCATGTATGTGAACAAGCATGTTTTCATCTAAAGTCCTTTAATGTTTTTCTTATGAGTCCATTTTTTCTTTCGATCTAATAGGCATTTACTTTGAAATACTCACATTGATTTTCAGATCCATTGTCCATAGTACCTGACTTGCTTTTTTATTTTGTATGACAAAACCCTTTATTTTTTTATTGTCAAGATGATGTGCAGAGGGGTTGCAGTTCCTGACTTTTCTCTTTTTCATCAAAGTGAAATTTTTTGTTTAGAAGCTTCCTCCTAACCCACACAGTGCAGTGAAAAGTGCTTGCAATTTCCCTCAACACTCATTTGTGTCAGGAACGTGCTGGAATCCTTAGATATGCCTTTGACTTATTCTACTATTCACACTCGATTTTCCACCAATGTAGGCACATGGTAATTCAGTGTAGTCTTATATGTTGTGATTAACAATTACCTATTGAATTTTTTAACTTCCTGAAAGACCATTTTAATTTCCAGGTATCAATACAGACATCACCATTGAATATCCTAGTTAACTATGCATTTTACGATATTACAGTTAAATGACTGATTCCAGGGAGCATGTATGAACTCGCTAAACATTATACATTTCTATAGCAGGGATGGTTTCCTTTAATTCATTTTCCATAGCAGGTTTTTGTGGGTGATATCATGAAAACCAAAGTTATTTGAGCATACTGTACAGATAACTACCACTGAACGAAAGTGGCTTTTCTGTAGAAGTAGGTATTATGTATCTTTGAACAAAACTCAAATCTCTATTTCCTAGGTTCAATTCAGAAACATTTTCATAGAGATAGTAACTTTAATTTCAGGTCACATGCAAAAACTATGGTCAGTCTCTTATTGTCACTTCTCTCACACACTAGACAGCGTTACAGATAGATCCAGAGAGTTTGGGGTATCGTCACTCGATTTTCAATAAGTTGAGAATCCAAATTCCAGAATCCAATTTTCTTCCTGGAAAGGGCTATAACATCATATCAAAATTTCATGGTGTGCGTTCAGTGAAATGAAGTTAAAAATGTCGTTGGAATGACCTTCAAAATAAGTCGTGTGGTTTCTGGGTGTCCTGGCAGACCTCTCTGTGGAAGTGCTTGCTGCAAGAGTGAACACTTTTAAATGTTCTTTCTTCCTTCCTTTCCCGTCGAGGGGAATTTAACTCACAGGCAGCATCACTTGTGAAAGATGAAAGGTCTCATGGCTCTGGAAGTTCAGGGCAAGTCAGAGGACATTTAAATTGAGCAGTGCAGATGTGCTGTGCAATCTTGTTCCTTAATGAGAACCGTAGAGAACAGCTCTAGTATATTTTCACACTGACGGATTTGCTGAGAACCTCCACAGATCCCTTATAGATTATAATCACATTAGTTAGGACCAATTCTCCGATGGATAGAATTCAAGGTGTTATCAAAGGAGAAAGATGTATTGAAGTCATTCCTTGGCAATGACTCAATATGAATGTAGTTAGAAAATAGGACATTACTGACAGGAGAGGAAGAGAAGAAAACGAAGCTCCCAACACTGTTTAACAATGTTTACCTGCTTCCAAATAACTTCATAGATTTTTCCCTGGGTATTTTAAATACATTTAAATTCAGTGAGAGAACCACCAAAATCAGGTTTAAACTCATTAGTTCCTGCCACATATAGCATCTTATTAACTATACTTAAACATGCCCAAAATGGAATTATTCTGAGATTAGAATTATTTTTAAAAAGTAAAGTCCTATGCAGATCTGAATCAACTGAGGGCTGATTGTGCCACGTGCACATAGAGTGAGTGAATATTTCCTGTATTCAATCATGCTGTTCTTTCTTTGAACTGAAGAAAGGAGGGGTAAGCAAAGCAGCCTCATGTTTTCTTTCTGGTGAGTGGTCATTTTAGAAAAAAAATACAAGTGGAGTTTATGCTATTTTTCTCAGGTTGCATTTAGTGATAAATAGAAGGTTGAAAATCTTCTCAAGATATTAGGTTCTCATTGTCTTAGGTATAAAAGTGTTACACCCACAGACAAGAAACATGTAAGTGTGTTTGCACATGGGAATGTTTTCATATATGACGAGGCTGCTGAAGTTTTCCAATGTAATACTTTGCTTTCTTATTTTTTTAAACTGGAAAAGAAAAAAAAAGTATTTTAAATATTTCAGTGTTTGTTTTTCACTGTGGGAGAAGTACTCCAAAAAGCAGGAGGGCAGTTTGATCTCTAACATTGAAAGGGTCAATTGCTGCTTTATTGTCTAAATGTCTGGTAGGTTGGAAGTGAAAAATATTTTTAATTTAAAAGTGAATTTGGAGATCTGGGCATGCCCACCGTACATTACTTTAAAATTATTAAAGTAGTTTGATTTAATAGAGTGAATCATCTCAGGCTGAGCAGTACTTCACTAGGCCTTGCCTGAGATCAGATGTTAGAAGCAGATCCTCCCCAGCTGAAGAGCTTATAAAAAATGTGAAGTACTCTAATAATTTTAAATTACTCTATATTGCACATTTGGAGGTCTCTGATCACCTCCAAATTCAAGTGCTTATAAAGCTGCTCCCATAATTTTAAATTGCTATGTGCACAGCGATTTAAAATTGTGAGAGTGCTTCAGAGTTTTTTAATAAGTGCTTTAATTTAGAAGCAAGTTGAGCAATACTCTAGGATAACTTTAAGAAATTATTAAACTGATATAAAATTTTATCCTCTGGAAAGAAAATGATATTATGTATAAAAGGGCACAGGCCCTGGGAAAACAGAGATGAGAGGAAGGGTTGAGGCACAATCAGTAAAAAAAAAACCATAAAATAATAGGCTCCTGCACATGCTTCTTTTGCTAACTTTGCTCATTATTTGTAGGATGTAGAGGTCTTGAAACTCCAGCCTATCTATCAGATCCTTTAAAGTGGAAAAGAATTGCGTTTAGAGGACTCCCCTCAATTCTTCGCATCAAGTATCAAGGCATTTTGAGTCATGGGGTAATGCTGTTGGAAAATGACAGGAACATTTCTTTCTTTTTTCTGTTTTGTTTTTTTTAAGGCTGAATGGATAGGAGGGAGAGTTCAGTGTTGAGGAGGTTTTTCCTGTGGTAGCCTCTCAGTGGTTAAGTTAGTTTCTGCACATTCCTGGCCCCTTTCTTGTTTATTTTTTTAAAGGCAAATATGATATGTTTTCAAGTGTAGTCATGGAGGAACGAAGTTTTTTTCAGTAAGAACATGATTCTTTTTGTAAAGCCTCAATGTCTATTCATTGCAGAGAAGCAGATAGATTTTATTCTCTGTCTTTTCCTCATTATTTTTATAATGCATCCAACATTTTGATTTTAAACATGCTATTTTTCTTTTTTATTGTTTTAAACTCATTTATTCCTTTTAAACTAAAGGGGCACATAAATATCATTTTACAGAGAAACAAAAATTGCACATGTATTTTAACCTGAATCCCACATTTTATAATTTGCCTTTGAGTAAACAATCAGTATCTTTTCATATAAAATACTTGTCATCCTTTTATTTAATACTTCACATCATTCCAGTATTTGATTATATCATAACTCCTCCCTCCCTTCCTTCTTTCTTTTTTTCCTTCCATTCCTTCACATCCTTTCCTCCTTTCTATCCTAGCACTTAAACTCAGGACTTCATGCATTTTAGGTAGGTGCTCTACAAGTTGAGCCACATACCTGCTCTTTTTTGCTTTAGTCACTTTTTTTTTTTTTTTGGTCCGGTTGTGGGGCCTGAACTCTGGGCCTGGGCGCTGTCCCTCAGCTCTTCAGCTCAAGGCTAGCGCTCTACCACTTGAGCCACAGCACCACTTCCGGCTTTTTTTCTTTTTGCTTATATGGTTCTGAGGAATCAAACCGATGGCCTCAAGCATGCAAGGCAAGCGCTCTACCACTGAGCCACCTTCCCAGCCCCAGCTTTAGTCACTTTTTAAACATGCTATTTTTCTTACATCTAGTAGTACCCCCTCATCTGGTGGATAAAATATCTTGTGAACTGTCAGCTAGCAACTTCTGATTTCTGTATCTTCTCTAGGATTTTTCCTTTCATTCTTTCTTCATTCCAATATTGTTCAGATCACCAAATCTTGGATGGAATCACTTGATTTGTCTGCGTGTACTACCTAACGTACCTGCAGTGTTTGACTGGAAATGCCATCTAGTGAGAAACTTCACAGTACCTTTGATTAATAACACTAAATTGAGGTACATAAGGCACAAAGATGCTCTCTTGTCAAGTTGTTGAAAGTTGAAGCTTTATAATATATTGTGATTCTTGGTACATTTTCAAACGTGTTAACTCTCACAGCTAAAATGAAAGACATTTACATTTCACTGAAGTGCAAACGAAATAAAAGGAAATTGACTTTATTTCAGCAGTCATGTCTCAACAGCTCATCTTTCAAGATGAGAAGCCATAGATCATTAGGTTCTAAGGTCTTATAAATGGCTGGATGTAAGCTGCTGTTGCAACCCTCCTAAGTATTACCCATGTATTCAAACATTTGAACTAATTCTGATCTCCCGTCTTGGCTTAGGTAAGTATACCTTGAATATAACCATGTCTTCTAACTAGGAAAGGTTAATCTTTATAGCTATAGGAAAACGAAAACGTTCTGAAAGGTAATACCAAATGCATATGGAAAGTCCAGGGCAAAGACATATAGAGATCCTAGAAAGGGAGTGAGTTTTCTTAGAAAAAAAATGGATCATTTGTCCCATGTTGACTCTTTTTAGAACTTTTCTAGCCTTTCAAGTCAGTGCCCTCAACAGATGATCCATGAGTGGCCTAGAAACCCAGCTGCTCCTTTATGAGCCTCAGAGAAAGACAAGAATTCCCTCCTCCACGCAGTGGCGGGCTTTTTCACTGCCAGTCTAGGTAGAATTTGACACTTAGCTGTCAGGATTTGTTACTATGTCTCCAGTCCCCACAGAGGTTTTGTTCTTACTGGGGAAACGAACAACAAGCAACAAGGTGGAGGACAAGGAAAGAGTCTCTTTCCCCCATGCCACCCCCACAGTCAATGAATAAGATCTCACTCTTCCCATTATCAATGGATGACAATTCAGTCACATGTTCAGCCTTTATTAGTTATTTGCATTGTCTTAACATATTGCCCCAAAGAGCAATACCTTGATTTCCTTCCTATCTTCCTGGACCCAAGATAATTAGGCTCTTTACTTTGTTTTGAATATAACGAAGGAGGCCATGTAGTTCGTAGTAAGGAAAAAAGGCTATCTCCCCATGGTAAATATATTGGCATTTACAGACACCAACTGGGCGCAACATGGAGAGGGTAATGAGAAATTTGACTGCCTTCCCTTCTTCTCTGCTTCCTGCTTTCGGCTTATACATCCCACAGTGAATTACTAAGCTACAAAGAGAAGAGACTGCTTAGGGACTGACAATTGAGTGCATTTACAATTAGCTGAATTGATTAACCTTTACAAATGCTGTTACTTTATGAGGTGTTTTTCTCAGCCCTGGTAGAACAGTATGGCTTATTGATTCAATGTGCTCCTTAGCGGATGCCCTGTTTTGTCTGTGGCTCCACCAGTTGCAATGCCTGCCTTCCCGATCTCCTCTACGTGTTCTTGGGGGGAATGGAACCTGTGTAAATCGAACTTGTGACTCCCTCCAGGTGAGATGCTCAGAGGTAGAGGTGATGGTGCCGATTTCTTCAGCTCGAGAAGGTCTACCTCTGGATGTACCTCGCTGCCTTGTTTTATATTCCTGGCAAGTGTTGAGGTGCTCTTAAATAATTTAAATGTGAGTGTGCTCCTGTGTGCATGCATGTAAAACCAGAGTGAAAACAAAGAGTAGAATTTTATTAGCTTATTATTTATGAACTTTGGATGTTGCTTTAGCTAGAGAACCCGAAGTCTATGACACATAGTATAATCCTTACTATCAGTTTCAGTCCAAGAAACTTGCCAGGTGTCTTTGGCTCACAACTGTGATCCTAACTACTCAGGAGGTTGATATCTGAAGACTGCAGTTCAAAGCCAGCCGATACAGAATAGTCCACGGCAATCATCTCCAATTCACCACCAACCAGCACAGCTCAAGTGGTAGAGTGTCAGCCTTGAGTAAACAAGCTAAGGGCTAGGTCTTGAGTTCAAGCCCCAGTACCAGCACACATCATTTCAGGGCTCTGGAATAATAACTACCATCTAGAAATGGCTCTTTTCCGTTCTGCAAGCTACCCCCAAACTAGATGAATGTAAGGTTTTTCCTTCCTTTCTTCTTTCTCTCTTTCTTTTTCTCTCTCCTTCCTCTTCTATCCTTTCTTTTAAGGGGTAACTTTTTGTATTTTCAAGATAATGGGTTGACCGAAACAAGTGAAGCAAATCCATCCCCGGTCTTACCAAAGTTCCTGAAATGCTGCTTCTGCATTCAAGACCAGCTCAGGAGCTGTGACTTCAGTAAAAACTGGAAATGTTCAAGCCCTGGTTCAGTTATAGGTTACTTAAAACTTCTAAGCAGCAACAGCAGAGCATGAAATTTTAACTCAGCGCCCTGCAAAGCCAGAAGCAGCGTGTGACCTCAGGACTCATGTCCAGGAGACTGGGCTTGTCTCTGCACTGCATGGTGCACAGGGAAGGATGCTGGGCCCAAGGCAGTAATGTGTTGTCATTCCAGACTACTCCAACGGAAACTTCTTTACTGTTGGGAGTGGTTTATCTTGGGCTCTGCGGAATCACATACATTTCCCACTTGAACTGCTGCTTAGTTGGGTCTGAACAGACAGCAACCTCGCTGCCATCTTCTTCTGCATAGCTGGCACACCAAATCCAGATCCCAGCAATCTGGAACTCTTTTACCCATGCCAGTCTTATAAGATTGGCATGTTTGTCAGTTTATGCATTCATGTACGGCTAAAGAAAGTCTGTTTTGCTTTATGCGATTAAACTGAATACTGGATGCACATGCAAATACATGTGCATTTCTACTAATGTACACATACATATTCAAATGTAGAGGACTTTCATATACACATGTATGTGTAGAATAAAATTGAGTTTATGGCTTTCAAAGATACAGATGAACAATGATGGAAGGCAGCCATTTTTATAAAAATGAAGCATTGATGCATTTTTTAAAAGAAAAAATCATAGGGAGCTGCTCTAGCAAAGTCTGCAGCTTTCACAGCATGACAAATAAATTAGAAAACAGCAGATGCAGCACAAATTAAGATGTATTTAGCACAGCAGCCCATCAGATGTGTGAACATCTTTTGTAACTCAGCTTTGCAAGGTTGATGCAGTGCACGTTAGTCAGCTGATAATGAACCCTCCTAGCAATTAGAAGTGGAAATACCAAGGAGTCAAAACTGTGCTGTTCCCAGTGGGACGAAAAAAGAGGGAGGAAAAAAAACCCCAAACCCTTGTGAGAAACTTGCTTCTTTCTGTGCTTGCAAAACAAAGAGAATGTTTTGATTTATCTACTGGGATTGTTGGATTTGGCTTTTAAAAATTCCCACTTCATTTTAATTACCATCCAATTCTAAAGTGCCATTACGTAAGTATGAATTCTGTCACAGTTACACACGTTTTTATAGCCAATACAATGTTTTTCTTTTATGAGATGCATTATTTAGTAATCTTACATTAAGACAATAACTTCAATCATTGTGCCTTCAAATGGCAATAAACATAGTAAAGGCTGTGCTGAGCTGCTTCTGACTCCATCATTTTGCTTTCCCTTCAATATTAAATAGCTGTTCTCATTTCTGTACACAGAATTTATCTCTATAAAGTACCCCACCTTCAGCAAGCCAATTTTTGTTTGTTTGTGCTAGTATTTAGGCTTGAACTCAGGGCCTAGTTGTTGTCTCTTAACTTTTTTGTTTAAGGATAGTTAACGCTCTACCACTTGAGCCACAGCTCCACTTCTGGATATTTGATGGTTAATTAAAGAGTCCCACAAACTTTCCTTTCCAGACTGGCTTGGAACTCTGATCTTCGGATCTCAGTCTCCTGAAAAGCTAGTATTACAGGCATGAGCTACCCATGTCCAGCTCAATCTCTCTTTTCATAAGTGGAACAAAGCATCAAAGCCCATCAAATACATGAAATGCAAGCCAGTGGAAGACTAATGATGCACTGTTCACGTTTGCTATTCTTTTTTTGGTTTGATCAATGTTTGATTTAAGCAAGCCTTTCATTTTCTTTCAAAAGACAGAGGTGCCTAGTTATCACTAGAGAATTAGTTGTCCCTCATTCTGTCAAGTATGGATTTTGACAGAGAGAGTGAGAGTAATCCAAACACTCTGAAGATGAAAAACAGTAAAATGGAAGAAAAGGAAACCTAATTGGTGTATTCTGTGAAAGAAAATGTCTGACAGGTGACCTGAAGTCCGGCCTTCCTGTTTGAAAGAAAGATCTCGGATCATCCAGATATTCTCAATGATAAAGAAATAGCATCACAGGTACTGTTTCTACTTGTCTGTTTCCTGTCATTCTGATGTTCACAGTTTGAGTTAAGGACCATGAATTCTGAGAAGAGACCTTCTAGCATCACATTCTACCTGAAGTTGAGAGGATTGTAGGATGAATTTAAATATTACACACATCTCTTTCAGAAGATAAATAAAGATGTCAAAGTTCATGTAATGATCAAGCACACCATGAACACAAAACAGAAATAATTTTTATAAGAAGGCATCTTTCTTCTCTCTCTGGTGTTGTCCCTGGTCCTCATTATAACCTAAAGGGAAATTTTTATGATTCTGAGAGGAACTGAAATCCTATAAATGAAGATAGAGCTCTTAAAATCTCTCACAATGGGAACTAACTTAGGAGGCATGTGCTGTGGGTTACAAATGGAAGAATGTGTCGAGAAAGGAGCAGCAATGACATCTGCACCAGAGTTGCCTCCTGGACCCTTGAGAAGCATGGTGTGAATGTAGTGAGGGCAGGAAAGTCCACCAGACTCTTATCTCCAACGAACCCCAGAAAGCCAAAAGTAGGGGTATGACTCAGAAGATGGAGCACCAGGCTTTAGCAAATAAAACTAAGGGACACAGCCCAGGCCCTGACTGGTATTCATGCCCCAGCATTGGTGCAACAAAGAAAAGAAAAACAATCTCTTTTAACCATATCAGGCAGCCTTCTTGGAGCTATGTGTTCTGGGATTAATGATCACAAGGTTGGCCTCCAGCCTCTTGTAAAGCACCTTATTTTTAACTTGTTTCAAATGCTCTGTATAACATAGAATCGCTGTGAGATGTGAACATTGGCATCCCCTACAACAATGAGAAAGCTCACTCTGTAGTTCTGCCATGATGGATGCTGACCAGGGATGTTGTGCCGTGTATGGATGCTAACTTCCGAGAACATTTATGGGATATCATACCTGCTATGTGCTCAGGGAATGAAAAGAAAAAGCCGTCTGATATAGAAAAGGATGTGACCAAAGAGAGCACTCAGGAGGAGTAGATTGCTCCAGCCCCCGAATTTACTGCTGCTCAGCCTGAGGTGGTAGAGCAGTCTGGAGATGTACAGGTGTGCTCCAAGCCTCTTTAGCAGGTACGAATTGAAGATGATTGGATTGGATTGGAACACCCATTGTATACTGCAAAGCTCTTCACTCACAAGCTTTGAACCAAAAATAGAGTGACTATTAGAAATCACGGGGGCCAGGCTAATCACATGGTCATGAACTAACAGGGCATAGACTATAGTGATTCATATCACTATTTTAAAATCAGATTACATTCACAGACTTGGATCAGCTTTTAGATCAGTAAGCTAGTGATAAGCCCAAGTTCCTACCTAGGTACACTTGGACTCATTACTCTCAGAAGACTTGAGTAATTTCTTACAACACAGGAATGAGATAAGCAACATCACATCTCAAGACACCAGTTGGCAAGTATTTCTATGCTGTAGGGGGAATGATGTCAGGATGATTATTCTGCAAGGAAGGAAGGCGTGGTGTTTGATAAAGAGCCCTGGCTTCAGATTTCAGTAACTTGAATCATGAACTTACTACTGCTTCTGTGTGTGACCTTTGTTCACTGGTGAACTGAGTCCTGTTCATCATCAAAACCTATCCCTCTATGAGCCAGGATACACTGACCCTCAAATAGGTTTATGGAATGGTATCCAACTCCTTTGTTCATATAGGAGCCCTCCATTTTCTGGGGTTTTGCTTTCCTCAGCTTCAAATATCTGCAGTTAAAAAAATGAGGGAAGGGATAACAAGTTCGACAAGAAATGTACTCACTACCTTAGTTATGTATCTGTAACCCCTCTGTATATCACCTTGACAATAAAATCAAAATAAAAACCTAAAAAGTACTAGGTGGGAAATTCTATAAATAAATAATTAATTCATAAGTTTTACATTGTGTGCCATTTTGAAAAGTATGATAAAATCTCATATTATCCTCCCTATCTTGCCTTCCAACCACCCATGCTGCCTATGTATGTCTCCTGTTCAGGAGTTGTTGAGTAGCCTTGGAGTTGTCAGATCAGCTGTCACATACAGCAGTATCCAATTCATTCTTATTTTCCTTGGTGGTCCCAAAGCACAGTAGCAGTAATCTTGCATATGTATACATATCTATGTATAGATACATATGTACATATGTAGATACATACATGTGTGTGTGTGTGTGTGTGTGTGTGTGTGTGTGTGTGTGTGTGGGGTATGTGTGTGTTTTGTGCCATTACTGGGGCTTGAACTCAGAGACTTGTGATCTTGCTTGGCTTTTCCATTCAAGGATGGCACTCTACCACTTGAGTCAACCTCTTAATTTCCAACTGCAGTATGTTTTATAAATGATTTATTTTATTATGATTGTTGGTATCTTTCTATGTCCAGCTTATTAACTTTATCATAGGTAGGTATAGGAAAAAACGTATCTATGGTTTGGAATGATCTAGTTTGAAGCACCCCTTGAGGGTCATGAAGCCTATCTCCTGAGAGTAAAGGAAGCTTATGGTAGTACTCCTGTTCCTTGTCACTGAATAAGACAACATTTTATAGCTCTCATAAAATAGAAACATTTGGACACATGCTTTTCACTAAGTTGATAATGAGTGATAATTTGAGTTTCCAGAAAGTTGCTTGTGTCAGAGAGTGACAGTGGGTACAACTAAATTCAAAGGCAGTGAACAACTATGAGCTAGTGGATGTTCTGGCTCTCTCCTCTTCATCACCCCCTGCTGGAGAGCTCATATATCTACTTGTCCAAAGGCTTTTGATCAGCTAGATCTCACAGTGTAACCTAATCTTCTTTTCTAGGTCCTAGACCTTTTTCTTCTTTCGCTCAGGGATGTCCCATTCTCCAGGCCTTACTTGATGGTCTGGCATAACAGTTATGTGTATACTTGTGATAAGTGCACTTGTTAGTCAAAGACCTACTCTAATGCCCCTTTTCCATTTGCATTTTAATCAGGGACAACCACAACCCAATTACTCAATCACATTGTCATTAGCTTCAATGGCATAAATACCAAATGGATGATTGGGGAAAGTATTTTGGGAGACAGAATCTGAAGTCTTTCCACTAAGTAGCACAAAACTGAGGAAGACAGGGAATGAATCAAATAGCCTGGAATACTGTAGTATCAGTGATCTTCCAGAATGACCTTCTTTGCTTCCACAGAGGGCATCTTTTGGAGTGGGATCTCTTAATGGGAGAATCCAAGACATTTTCTCCCATATGGCCCACATACTGCCGGTGTTAATTTTATCATTAGTGAAAGTCATGTTTTGGAAAATTCTTTGCTAGCTTTGAGATGAAGAAGAAGGTAATCACTGTAGAATTGACTTTGTGATGATAGACAGATGGTGCCAAGCCCCACAGCATCATAAGTAAGGAAGGAACAAGCTAGGAATGACAGGATGATCATTTTAATAAACCTTGGAAAAGAAAGTAAAGCCTACTGTGTGATTTGATAGCACATACTTGGAGCAAATTCTTTTAAGGCAAGCAAAATTTTCCATGGTAAGAGGTAGTTATATTCTTTGTCTTATTTAACATGCAAACTATGCCATTTGACCTTCATTTTCCTGCAGTGTGTATTGGTAGTTATTAACAGTTATCATTTGACGTGATAGTTTTTAAATTAGACAAGATTGCCACAGCCACAGTACTCTGATTGCCTTTAATCAGGAAGTAAGGAGGATTCTGTCTTGGAAAATGAGGTACAGTTTTAAGTCTTTAAAAGGGAAAAGGAACCTAGCTCCCTTGTAATTTCAGTTTGTTTTGAATTTATTCTTTAAATTTTCTTCTTCCCTACTACTTCCTTGGCTTAACTGTTTATGAGTTTATAATATCCAGTAAAATAAAGTATAAAATACAGCTGCATTTGATTTAAGGAAAAAGACCCTCTGGACATGAAATCATTTCCAGAAAAAGGCTAATATTATTTATTTGTTCAAAGAGATTATTTCCATCCATGCTCAGTTCACTCTGTGCTTTCATCTCTCTGTTGGATATATTTCCTATTTCCTCCCAGAGAATGAGGGCTTTGTACGTCTTGTACAATGATAAAGGTGTGATGTTAAGTTGAATAGGCAAACTTACAGCTAACAATGGCATTTGTAGAGCTGGCTTGTTGCTAATCAGAACATGTTTTCTATGAAGCAACAGCTTCTTAGAAATGCTAGATTCATTGAACATGGGGATTTAGAATTTTACTTCTTGGCTATGGTCAGCTGTGCAGCAATGAGGATGGTTATGTGAATGACGTTACTGAATCCTGATCTGTAATCTTTTGGATAAATTTGCAGAGTGATATTGCTAGATGATAGGGGCTATGATGATAGTTCTATGTTCAGTTTTTTGAGCAATATCCAAACTGCTTTCCAGAGTGGTTGTTCTAGTTTACTTTCCCACCTACAATATATTACGATTCTTTTTTCCTCATATCAGTGCCAGCATCTGTTGTTGTTTGCATTCTTGATGATGGCCATTCTAACTGCGATGAGCTGTGGAACATTTCATGTGTCCATTGGGCATTTTTACTTCTTCTTCTGAGAAGTCTCTACTTAGCTCATTTTCCCATTTATTAATTGGGTTGTTGATTCTTCCAAGTTTTAATTTTCTTGAGCTCTTTGTATATTCTAGATATTAGGCCAATGTCTGAGGTAGGCTGTCTTTTTCGCTTGTTAATTATGTCCTCTGCTGTGCAGAGGTTAGTTTGACGCAGTTTCATTTGCCAGGTATCTCTGCTTTGCTGAATCCCTGAGACTGTACTCAGACTTGCCAAGATACAGAAAGAGCCCAGCCCCCTCTCAGTGTATGCATAGATAAGACAATGTGGAGTCTATACACAGGAGGTTTTACTCATTCATTAGGATGAATGTATTACATCATTTGCCAAGAAATGGAAAAAATGTTAAATGAAGTACAGAGACAAAGAATGCATGTTTTCTCTAACATGTGGAAGCTAGATCTAATTTATAAATATACAAGTAAACACTTATGGGGTCATATGCAAGTGTATATGATTGTATTCACTGAAATATGGTATTTACAGGGGAGGATTCCAAATGATGTAATTCCAGAAAAATGAACTTATAGACCAAAGCAGTGGGGGAGAGGGGTGGGAGAGAATGCCAGGAAACTAGTAGTTAAAAGGTATGTGGGAGAGGTGAAAGGGAGGGTGGTAGAAAAATAAAGAGAGGCAGTGGGGAGGGTGGAGGAGAGGGACTGGATCGGGAGAGATGGGAAAGAATGATGAAAGTGGTTATATTGATCAAGCTGCATTTTACTTACAAATTTGAATGTTGAATGGTAACACCTGTGTACAGCTACTTAAAGATAATGAAAATATAATTTAAAAAGGCAAATTATTTAAATTCACATTGACTCATCAAAAACACTGAACATATTAACCATTGTAACTTAAAATCAGATGGAGGTAGGCCAGAGTGTGGCTGCAATTCCACCTATAATTCTAGCACTCTGGAGGGTTAGACAGGAGTTCGAATCCAGCCCAGTCTACTGAGAGAGATTCTGATTAAGAAAAAAATCAAGGCCTAGGGCTGGGCACCAGTGATCACTCCTGTAATCCTTGCTACACAGGAGGTTGAGATCTGAGAATCGTGTTTAAAACCATCCCAGGCAGGAAAGTCCATGAGACTCTTATCTCCAATTAACCACCAGAAAACCAGAAGTAGCACTGTGGCTCAAGTGGTAGAACGTTCACCTTGAGCTGAAGAGCTCAAGGACAGTGCCCAGGCTCAGAGTTCAAGCTCCATGACCAACCAAAAAAAAAAAAAATCAAGGTTTAGGATGTAGCTCAGGCATCCATCCAATTAAACAATGAATGAAATCTAAGATTTTTTTTTCTAATGAGAATACTGTTATTTCTATGCATGACTTTTTTAGAATTCTAGTAAAATAAACTATCCATTAAGATGCTAAAATAGTAACAATTGTATTTCTTATATTAGCTTATGTTTTGAAACAAATGATTAGCCTACAGATATGGCTCTTCTTTCATAATCACTTCTAACATTTGCATAACTTGTTAGTTTATCAGACTTTTGCATAATTTGTTTCTTTTAATCATCACCATAGCCCTAGAAACTGGATTTTATTATCCCCATTTTATACGCGGAAACCTGAGATTCAAGAATATTGTGCCACCTGGTTAACATCAAATGCCTAGTAACCGATGAATATAATATTTAAACTTGAATTTCAGATACCAAGTTTGACACACCAGGAGACTGATTGCTTGTGAGTCTTTAGGTTACATGTTTGCCAGTTCTGTAATTTTTTTAAAATTGAAACTTGGTTAGTATTGTACCTTTCCAATGCTAAAATATCCACTGAAATTTTAAATGTTCTGTATTCCTCATCTTCAATTCCCAAACTGCCCTGTCCATGATTTAGAAAGGAGAGATAGGGTCCTCATCCATCAGTCTTCTTTGCTTATTGACATGCATGAGAAGGGCAATTCCTGCCTCTAATAGATAGTTGTTGGGTGCTTTTCTTTTGGGGGAAAAGATTCACAATAGAAAGACAGAGACTCCTAAAATCTACCGAAGAGGTGGTTCTTTGCTTCATCCAGACAATAAACTTTGGGCAAGGACCGTGGCTAACTCTTGTAGAATACTTCTCCAATAATATGGATTATTGAAGACAAGAGGGACCAGTTACTGAACTTCCTGACTTACCACTGTTCGCTTAAAAGCACTGTATAGATTTACAAAGGCAAAAATGATCTTGACCACCCTCATCTACCAGTGAAGAAGACCTGCTTCATCCTTGAGACAATAGAGAGATTAACTTCACTAATTACCCCTACCTGTCAATTACTTGCCTTTTCCTCATTGGTGCTCTCTTAGAGTACATGGCCAGTATTTTTTAAAAGTTAAGTGAGTTAGATGAACAATTTCAGAAATTTTGTGAAATTAGGCTTCCAGCAAGCACAATAGCCAAGTGCCAGAAATGACATTTTTGCAAATAGTTAAACTTAGAAGTTTAAAATTTACAGTAATAATATATTAACATCACAATAATCTGTGAATCATAATAAGTCCATGACTCAGAAAAATAAACATAAAAATTAGCTATCAATGATGTTTTTCAAAGTCATATCGCTCTACAGAAGCAGAATATGTAATACCCTTTGTTCTTGGGAAAGCATGTCTATAAAGCTCTGAGAAATCAAGAATCACATAAGAATAGTCGTACAAACAATTGTCAAACTAAAGCATTTCTTGACTAACTCTTATGCATCGTGAATTAAGTGAATGTTGCTATGGAAGGAATTAAATCTACAATTTTGAGTTTTCCTGTGCTTGTGTTGAACCCTCTTGCTAGAGAAATCCTTAGGGCAGAGACAATGAATAGTCAGAGATAGGATTCCTCAGCATGTAGGGAACTGTTTACTGTAGCTATTCATAAACTCAGCAGTGGGCTGGAGCAACATGGGCAGGATATCAATGATGTCTTCTACCACTCATACCCCCATGCTGAATCCTGTCTATTTTGGACACTTGATGGGGGTAACTAACCATAATCTCCAGTGATGACATAAAACAGGAAATTCAGTGAGACAACAGTAATTCCAGATGCTATAGCTAGTTCCAAAGCTACAATTTGTGATGCATCATTTCCTCCTTCTACTACCCAATATAGATTTCTCTCACCCTTAGCCAAAACTTCTGCAGGTCTTGATTGCCTACCTAGCAAATAAACCAATTTTACCCCTGCAATATCAGAACCCAATGTACTATACCCTTCTTATGATCAATAACAGCTCACACCTACTTTTATAGACAGATTTTCCCTGAAGTTAAATGTGTGAGTTATTTGAAGTTTTCTGTTGGAAGAAGTCCCACTCACTACTTGTTTTTATTGTCATTTTTGGAGCAAAGCTATAAGAGGACTGTAGTTCATTTTTGGCTTAAAATAAAAACTTGACTCAATCATTTTGTGACTCAGATCCAAGATTTCTCTTACATGGCCATAACTATGAGCTAACAGAGATACTATAATATTCTGGTCCATTTGTTTGTGCAAATTACCCCACTATATGTGGTTGGATATAATTCAATATGTATCATTTCCATGAGGCTTTTACTTGAAGTTATTAAACTCACTTAAGTTTATAATATAGGTTCTGAAAATACAAGTTCATTGGACATCTTAGTCTTAAGAGATTTAACATTTTATATATTGTATTTTATATATTGTATTAGTTCCTTCAGAACCCTGCAGTGTGCCTGACACTATTTTTCAAATATTGAGATTCATCTGCAGTAAAGGTCATGACCCTGCTTTAGCATCCTTTAATATTCTTCTTGGGGGCTTACAGTCTATTGGAATTGTCTCTAGACCATTGCATTTGCTGTATATCACGTTCCAGAAGAATGGACAAGTATATCAAAGGCAGAAGCATTCTCAGATGCTCTCATTTCTGGTTCCACACAAATCATAAAGACAAACCATATTGCATCCAGCATGAGCTTTCTGAGTATCTATTATTGTGTAACAAACTTTTATAAATTTAGCAGTTTATCAATCCATGTATTAAATTAAAGTTTCCGTAAGCCAGAAATTCAGGTACAGGTCAACTAAGTTCTTTACTTAGTGTCTCATGAAAGTAAGTAAAATCAATGTGTTGGGTAGGACTGGGGCAGATCTGGGTTAATGAGTGGTCATGATTTTCCACTACTAAAAGCTAGTATATGCTGTTATTTTTTAAAAAATTATTGTCAAGGTGATGTACAAAGGGGTTACAGTTATATAACTAAGGTAGTGTGTACATTTTTTGTCAATCTTGTTACCCTGTCCCTCATTTTTCTTCCACTTTCCCTCCCTCCTGCCCCCTCCAAGTTGTAAAGTCATTTCCAACATATTGCCTTGTGAGTATCCCTATTGAATTGCTTTCTCCCTTTGTCCTTTGTCTCACCATTGTGTTGTTTTCCTTCCCTTCCCTAATTCGGATAAACGTATATTCAATACCCAGGGTACCAAAATCAAATATTGACACAGGGGATAAAACACAGGGGGGAAAATCCAGGAAAGAAAAAAGAAATCACATATTACATTAAAAACAACAACAAAGAAACACCTCTAAACTGTTTTTCATTAAATCAACTCTTTTGTCAGTTGTGTAAGACAACAAAACTTTCTAGAGATGAGATCCACCTGCTGTCCATTGTCACACATAGCTATTGTAAGACTAGTTCCTTATTATTGATATTGCTTACCCAAACTGCATCTATTCTTATACTGATGTCTAACCTACAACATCTATAATATCCCTCAAGTGATTCCAATTTCTTGACAGTAGTTTTTTCTGTGAACTTACGATGGACTAGCCTGGGACTTGGACTCTGGGCCTAGGCACTGTCTGAGGGCCTCTATGCTCAAAGCTAGCGCTCTACCACTTGAGCCACAGCGCCACTTCCAGCTTTTTTTGAGTAGCTTATTGGAGATAAGAGTCTCACAGACTTCCTGCCCAGGCTGGTATTGAACCGCAATCCTCAGATCTCAGCCTCCTGAAAAGCTAGGATTACGGGTATGAACCACTAGTGCCCAGCTTGACAACTACCAAAATAAAAAATAGTAACAACAGGGTATAAACCAAAGGGGGGGGGAACCACAAAAGGCAAAATAAATCACATAATACATTAAAAACAACAGCAACAACAACAAAGTAAAACCTCTTGTTTTCATATCTTGGAGTTCATTTTGATTATCATCATTTTGTATGGTCATGTGTACATAGCTATTGAGCTATTGTGATCCTCTGCTAGGACTATCCTAGACATAGACTAATTATTAAAAATGAGGGAAATCATGGAGCCTATGTTTCTTTGGGCCTGGCTTACTTCACTTAATATAATTTTTTCCAAGTCTTTCCATTTCCTTATGAATGGGGCAATGCCATTCTTTCTGACAGAAGCATAGAATTCCACTGTGTATTTATACCATATTTTCTTGAGCCATTCATCCACTGAGGGGCATCTAGGTTGGTTCCATATCTTAGCTATAGTAAATAATGCTGCAACAAACATGGTTGTGCTGGTGGTTTTAATGTGGCCTTGTTTATGTTCATTTGGGTAAATGCCCAGGAGTGGAATTGTTGGATCATAGGGGAGCTCTATGTTTAGTCTTTTCAGGAACCTCCGTACTGCTTTCCAGAGTGGTTGATTTCTTTTTGATCAACAATTATTCACAGGAGGGGGGAGGGAGCAAGGAGAACCTGAATGGTGGTGAATGTGATAGAAGTATATCATACATGTGTATGAAAACAGCCTAATGAAACCCACAGAAAGTTTTTAAAAAGGGAGAAGAACAAATAAAAGTAACAGAAAGAGCAAATATTATTAAAGTACATTATATGAATGTATGGAAATTCCACACTAGAACCTCTTTTCTTTTTTTTTGGGGGGGGAGGTCTGGTCATGGCCTGAACTCTGGGCGCTGTCCCTCAGCTCTTCAGCTCAAGGCTAGCGCTCTACCACTTGAGCCACAGTGCTTCTTCTGGCTTTTTTTCCCCTTGCTTATGTGGTGCTGAGGAATCGAACCCAGGGCCTCAGGCATGCAAGGCAAGCACTCTACCACTGAGCCAACTTCCCAGCCCCCTAGAACCTATTTTTATAAGTAATTTATGCTAATAAAATCACAGAGGAATATTATTTAATTTTAAATGTATGGATTTTTCTGTTACTTTATTATTCTCCAGACTTATTTCAGTATGATCAGAGGACATACTTTGCATCAACTCCTGTAAATTGACAAGGTTTGTTTCATTCCCCAAGACAACAAACACATAATTCAGTGATTCAACTTGATAAATGTTTGAAATATATTGAAGAGAATGTATATTCTTCCCTGTTGAGTGTCATATTTTGTAAATGTCAATTAAATCCAGTTGGTAAATGGTATCTTACCAATTTTGTGTCATTGTTGATTTATTGTTTGCTAGTTACATATATTGTTGAGAGATGATTGTTGGAGCTTTCAATTGTAATTGTAGATTCAAGGATTTCTTCTTTCAGCTCTGTCAGATTTTGCTTCATGTGCTTTGAAATTGGTTTTAGATGCATGAAAATTCTTTATTCAGGGATGGAATTTGCATTATATGAATATGACTATAAAAAGGAAGATAAGGGATTTATATTTTATCACACGACAATATATCACATATAACATTTATTAGCAAGGCAAAGCTTATAGTTTTTGAGAACATGATTATAGAAATAACTGCATTTTTATCAATAAAACCAATCCAACCTTAAATAGAATATTATTATCTCTTTTCAGCATATCAGAATATGAAATTCACATCTCTTCCAAGAATTATAAAGAAACAGTCCTGACTAACTTTGCCATCTAAAGAAGAAAAATACAGTTTTAAAAAGTAATACTCTGTGAATTAGATTGTAAATATCACGAACTTAGTACCTATTAGCTTGCTTTTTAAGACTATTAAAATAAGGAGAGAAGATTTTTCATTTTTAAAATTGAGTAGGTTTAGACAATGAACTAGCTCTTTTTGGCAAGTATTAAAGTGATTAATAATTTGCCATATTTGATATAATCACTAGTGTTTCTTATTATTCTAAAAATGTTTTCTTTCTTGGAAGTAGTTTCAAAACAATCCTTTTGCTAGGAGTGTCAATGGGATTTTTAGCATTTTTATTTTTATTTATTTATTTATTTTATTTTTAGCATTCTTAATAAAAATTTTATATGCCAATCTATCCTGTTCCTACATCACAGGGATTGGCAATAAAATGCCATGTATCTGGTCCGTTTTCATTCCTTCTACAATGTGTAGAAAGCTGGGATTGTTCTGACTGACGAATGTTCTCAGGTTCTCTTCGTCCATATCCTCATATAACTCTGATATTTTAAAGGGCTTCCAAAAATTTTGTTTCCTACTTACTCAGCAGTAAAATTTTATAGTAGAAGACAGTCTATTAATTCCAGGTTAAACTAATTACTTATAATATTCCTACATCCCATTATTTACAAATAAGTAAATACAAAATTATGAATAGTTAACTGATTATTTTGTCCGTCGTGGGGTGCTGTCCTTGAGCTCATTTTTGCGCAAGGCTAGCACTCTACCACTTTGAGCTACAGCTCCACTTCCAGTTGTAAGTGGTTGGAGATAAGTGTCTGACAGGGACTTTTCTGCCTGGTCTGGCTTTGAACCACGATCCTCAGATCTCAGTTTCCTGAGCAGCTAGTATCACAGACATGAGCCATGGACATTCGGCTTCCTCAATCTTTATAAGATAAACTATATATGAATGCTTTTCATATACTTGACTATTTCAATATTTAGAAGTTAATTATCTGAAAGCATTTGTCTATATGCTTAAGTTAATTCGTCCAAGCTTGGTAAAACAATTTTAAAGATGCCAATTACTTTTTAATATTATGCCATATAAAAATATTTTATGATGACATTTAACCTGATTTTATGATGACATTTAACTCATTGAATTGTATTACCATTGTGAAAATAGAATCTCTGTCTTCAGAAAGAGTAAAGTTTAATTTTAATTAACAATAGCTTTGGTTTCAGGTTCCTACAACAAAAGCTCTGGACAATTTAAAAAAACTGTTAGCATGAATACCACATACTCAGAACAAATATGTTTTTAAAATAATAGTTTAGTGAGAAGCGTGGCACTGTCTCAGTGTTTTATATCTTTTATATCTGCTTTTGGACTTGATGTTTTGTGCTAGATTATTTTTTGATGACATATACAGAACAAAAGCGGTTTCACATAGAAAGGAAGAAAACTATCTGCTGGGTTCCGGTGGTTCACACCTGTAATCCTAGCTACTCAGGAGACTGAGATCTGGGGCTGTGGTTTAAAGCCAGCCTGGGCAGGAAAGTCCATGAAACTTTGTCTCCAATAAACTACCAGAAAACCAGAAGTGGCTCTGTGGCTCAAGTGGTAGAGCGCTCACCTTGAGATGAGCTGAAGTATAATGCCCAGGCTTAGAGTTCAAGCCCATGACTGGCCAAAAAAAAAAAAAAAAAAGAAAGGAAGAAAGAAAGAAAACTGAAAATGCTCCAATAACCTGAGATAATGTAAAGATTAGTTTCTTTAGGATTTCAATGTGGGATTGAATTGCACAACAATGCCACAAAATTTTCATATGCTGTTTCATTAGAATCTTTAGTCTATCTTCAATTTGAGTTATTTCTTTACCCAGGTAGGAATTTTTACTATGAAGCCATTCATTTGTACATATCAAGTCACTCTGTTATCTCATACCTGCAAATCAGTAAATAGAAAAGAAACATTTTATTGCTTTCTGCATGCATATTTTTCTTCATAATTAAACTACATGATGTAAATTTAGAAGTTAGATTTGTCTCTTAGACATGATGTTTGTAGGGAGGTGTATAAAGCACATATCTGTTCATATTTTATTTGTAAAAGAACAAATAATATTATGTTTACAGAAATATTATTTGCCATTTTGAAATGGCAAACGTGATTAAATGTAAATAAACCCTTTAAAATATTTTGAAATTATTTACAATCATTAGCAAATCTAAAATACTATATATCCAAAGCTTAGCATATCATTTCCTATGATATGCATTGTTATGAGTATCAGTCAGTACATAGACAAATAAAATAAGGCAATTAATATAATAAAGTATGCAGTGAAGGAATAAACTAATGACTTATTGACAAATTATCTGGTATACTCCTACATTAAGCCATTGCTGTCATTATAAGAACTAAACATCTAAAACAAAGAAACAGAAACACAAATTTCCTGGTTTATTAAATTACAATATATAATACCATTCAAATCACCAAGTTTCCTACCCTTTTATGAACTCTATTAAATGCTGTGTTTGTCTTTACACTGGGCTGTGCTAGATTTCCAGACATATAATGTATAAATGTTATTTCTTAGTGACAAGAATCATTTATTAGTATCCAGAGTGTATGTAACAGCAAATATTCAATGTTTTTAGGTAGGTGAAGAACACTTAAAGTTTATTTAAGATGGTATTTATACTATATGTGAAGCTATCTTGAGAGGCTGTAAGGGAAGGTACGTTTAGGAACACACACATAACATACACTAACATACACACATATTCCCCGGGAATATATACATATATGCATATATGTTAGAGATTACATGTTATACAAGAATGACTTCTCAAACATGTGCACACATATAAAACATGTGTATAATATCTATGTTAGGGAAAATATATATTAAGCGATTATAAAGTTATATGATTAAATAATATAGAAAGTGATTGTGTGTGTGTGTGTGTGTGTGTGTGTGTGTGTGTGTGTGTGTGTGTATGTGTGTATCAATCCTGGGGCTGGAATTCAGGGCCTAGATGCTGTCCCTGATCTTTTTTCACTCAAAGCTGGCATTCTACCACTTGAGACAGAGCTCCACCTCTGGCTTTTTGTGGGTAGTTTATTGGAGATAATAGTCTCACAAACTCTGCTGCCTTGAACTTTGCTCTTTAGTTCTCAGCCTGCTGAACAGCTAGAATTCCAGGCCTGAGCCACCTGTGCCAGCTTAAGGTGATTATTTTTGTATTAAGTGCTTATAAACTTAATGTTGATGGCTTTTCCTAAACGTGTTTCATATATTAGTACCATTTTCTACCACACAAAGTAGTTGGCCTTTTTATAGAGAAAAAAGTCAAATTTGTTTTTGCCTCATTCATTGGCATATACATTTTATGCAACACCTTAGACAATATCTGCGTAGTTATCATTAAGAATAACTTACTGGTTTCTGTAAGATGGAATTTCAAAGCTGACTGGTTTAGGTTATTGGTCTATTCTGGTAATTTTTAGTTTTGTGCTTGGTAGCCAACTTAGTATTAAAGTGTTTGTCTTGTTCTTAAAACACACATTAAAAGTGTTGTCTTGGGCTTTATTCTTCGCAGCAGTTTTAAGCTAACAGAAAACTTGAGTGTGAAGCATGGCGAGCTCCCATAGAGCCCTTGCTCCTCACACACTCGTGCATAGAACAATAACAAAGCACCTTCCCATCCACAATATGTCTCCTGAACTACATATAGACTCTGCATGTTGAATCCATCACCATAGTGGTACGTTCGTTACAACCACTCAATTCAGTTGACACATCATCATCACACAGAGTTCACAGTTTATGTAAGGGTCACTTTCATTGTTGTATCCTATGGTTTAAATAAACATATGGTGACATGTATGCACAGGATAATTTTTGTGCTGGAAGGATACTCTGGGTTTGACCTGTTAATCCTGCTTCTCCTCTACTTCATGCTAACCACTAACTTTATTTATTGTCTGTACAAATTTGCCTCTTCCAGAATGATGGATGATTGGAAGAATGAAGTGTCTGTACAGCCTTCCCCATTTGCTTCTTTCACATACCAATGTATACTTATGTCTCCTCTATGTGTTTTCATGGTTTGAGAACTCGTTTCTTTTTAGGACTGAATAATGTTCCATTGTCTTGCTATACCATGCTGTTACACGTACTTGCTAAGGAATATCTTACAGATTTCTATATCTAGGCATAAATTTACTATTCTCATTTATGTGCAGGATTTTGTACAGACACGAGATTTCAATTTCCTTAGATAAATATGAAATTGTAGGAATGTTTGATTACGTGGAATGAGAATATTTTAGTTTTGTAAGAAATTTATGTTTGTCAGTGTTCTAGATTTTGGTAATGCTAGTGTGTATGTGGTAGTATTTCATTGTTGTATTATTTGTATTTCACTGATAACACGTGGTGTTTATCATCTGTTCATGTGCTCATCTGCCATGTATATGTGTTCTTTAATGGGGTGTCTATTAAGGTTTTGGACCTTTTAAAAAAATCAGGTAAAACATAGTTTTTTAATTCAAATTTATATCTCTATTTTAGTTCATTTGTTTCTCTAAAATGTTTGCTGAAATCAAATCACTAAACGTTATGTTTATGTCACAATTCACTTTGTAATGAAATAGGGAGTTAGGATCTGGCTGGTGCCATCTTGGCTGCATGGTGGATGGGTCTGCCATCTTGTCTTCCTGGTGGGGGAAGGAAATGACCCCCACCTCCTGGGTGATGGGCGTGCCTGAATCCAGAGAGGCAGGGAGGGCACTTGGCTAATAGGTTACTAAGCCTGTCAGTCCAGTGCCTGGGACTGGGAGTTTCCTGTGCCCAGCCTCCTGACCTGCCTCTGTTTAGGCCAGGACCAGCAAAGGCACCATTACACCATGCTATGTCTCCATGTTCGTGTCCTGTCTCCTAGCTCTTCTCTGGTCACTATGGAATCCCACTTCAGCTCTCGTTGGAGCTGAGTTGGTTTGTATTGTTTTTGTTCTTTCTTTCCTCTCTGGCCTTCCTGGCTCAGTTTTCTAACAGTGTTAAGTGTATTAGTGGACTGCTGGTCTTTGAGACAGGAGTCCATCATGCAGTCCCCTGCCTTTTATCAAAGACTCCAAGAGTCGACCTCTCAAAATATGGCTTCTCTGTAACAGTAGGAACCTTAGTTTTCAGTGGACTTAAAAGTCATTATTTAGATAAAAAATAGTTACATTGAGGGGCTGGGAGGGTGGCTTGGTGGATGGAGTGCTTGCCTTGCATGCATGAGGCCCTGGGTTCGATTCCTCAGCACCACATAAGCAGAAAAAGCCAGAAGTAGTGCTGTGGCTCAAGTGGTAGAGTGCTAGCCTTGAGCTGAAGAGCTGAGGGACAGCGCCCAGGCCGAGTTCAGACTCATGAACAAGAAAAAAAAATAGTTACATTGAAAAGCAGCATTTTAATCTGTGAACTGAGGCTAGTCACTTTGTGTTACCAATAGATACAGGATATCTTTTATATGGTTTCTGATGAAATTATTATTCAAATAAATATTGTAACAAGAATCAATGCATATATTTTGTATCCTAGTTCATATAAAAATATTGTTTGCATGGAAAATGACCCTCAAAATGTGATATTTTTCTTATGTTTTATAAGTTTTTCACAAATGCTCATCTCTAGGTGTTTCTCTTTTTTTAAAAAAAAACAGGTTATATACTCACAGTTTCCAAGTAGGTGGATAAAATGGTAAATTTAATTTGTTAATAATCAATTTAATAATAATGTTACTAATAAATTTAATCTGACAATAATAAAAGTTTAACATTGGAAACATATTTTCACAATAAAAATAAAAGGAAGTGCTTTGATTGCTGGTATGGTTGTATTGACTTTTAAAAATGAACCCCAAAAGAATCAGGAAGTTTACTTGAAAAAGAAGAAAAACAGGAGGAAAGCTGGATAAACAAAAGCAAATGACAAGCTATGACAATGAAATCTGGAAGGATAAGCAAGAACCAGGGTACGTTCATAAAATGTGAAATTATCTGACTTTCCCGCATAAGAGCAAAATAGTGAGGAGCAGGTTACACACTTTTCTTGAGGTGAAGGCCAAATCAGCGTGCTAAGAAGTTCCTTGATTCCCATAGTCAGTCCAGAAGAATAATTCTCCAGTATTTGAGGGAGGAGTCACATCTGCATGGGTCAGAGGAGATAGCAAAAACAATTAGACGTTAATAGTTTTTGTCTCATCAGGCCTTTAAGGGAGGAAGTTGCCTTTAATTTATGGACAGTTTTGCTTTTAATTACAAGCTTTTGACCTTCACCTTCTCTCAAATTCCTAGGCAGTAGCATTGCTTTTCTTTCCCTTGATGAAAGAGCTTTCTCCATTTATTCGAGTTTAGCACTGTGAAGGCATCTAGGCAAGTGTGAAAGAATGTGTGCACATGCACACACCCAGGCCCACACATGCATGCACACACGTACACGCGTACACACAAGGAAAGCCAGATCAAATAAGATAATAAAGCATTTCTTTTGGCTGCTAGCTGTTTGTAAACCAAGGCTGCACTGAAGGCAGGGGTAAGATTCTGAAATGTCTGTGATTGTAAAAGCACGCCTGATAAAGACAAGCTATTATTTTGCGTGGGATGTTGGAGTGGTTTGAAGAATCTAGGAGGAACTTGCCAAGAGAGTTAGAGCAGAAGTTCCTTTTAGTAAATACAAATGCAAGATGGTCCAGATGGCAAGCCACTCAGTTCTTCTGCCCGGGGCCCTGTTTTGTTCCAGGCCAGGCCAGTGGCAGGGGGGGTGCTTGCGATGAGCCTGCTTGCTTCTTCTCCCTTGTTGCATCTGCTGGGTAAGCTTATTATTGGCCGGCGGCTGGCACTGAGCAGCTGTAAGGAGGCATGCTCGTTCCAGCTTCGGACCTCTGTGGACCATCTCTACATGCTTTGCACCTCTCCCTCAGCTCTTTGCTCTGCCACAGGACCAGCAGGCCGGGAGTCAAAGGCTGGTGCGCAGGGAGCTGCTCCTTTTGAAGGATGGTCTCGGTACCCACACTGCCCTCTTCCAGTCCTGCTACACGATTTTGCACATCAGCCATAATGCACCACCTGGAAGAGCTGTGCCTCACCCCGGGGCTGCTTTTATAGGCTGTCTTTGCTTGATACTTTCTTCCCTCTCTTCAGGACTGATAGGTTTCTCAGGATTTTCCCAGTTGTTTCCATAAATACTGATATGTGATTTATTCACATAAGTAACTGTAAATAGGAGGTGGTCTTAGCCCCTAGGGGCCAGAAAAATCTCCACACAACACCCTTCCAGTGAGAAGTCAAGCAAATGAGATGGAAATAAATTAAAGACATAGTGTATTCTCAGGGTCTGGTTTTGCGGGCTATTCCATCCTTGCCAATCCATCATAAATGAATGTGTGTGTGTGTGTGTGTGTGTGTGTGTGTGTGTGTGTGTGTGTGTGTGTGTGTGTGTGCATGTGTGTATTCGTGTGTGCATGCACCAGTGCCAGTCCTGGTGCTTGAACTCAGCACCTGGATGTTCACCCTGAATGATTTTGCTCAAAGCTAGCCCTCTACCATTTGAGCCACAGCTCTACTTGCAGGATTTTTTTGTTTTTGTTTTTGGAGATTAATTGGAAAGAAGAGTCTCTTGGACTTTCCTGCCTAGGCTGGCTTTGAGTTACAATCCTTAGATCTTAGCCTACTGAGTAGCTTGGATTACAGGCATGAACCATTGATGCTTAACCCCATCATAATTTTTATCTTATAAATTTTGCAATTTCTCTGAAGGAGCTTTGCTTGACGGTGAGTTTTAGTTGTTCTGTGAACTCTGTGCTAATAAATATCCTGTAACAATTTAGTGTACGCTATTCTTCGGTGAGTCTTACTAGGTTTCCTCCTGTGCCTGGTATTTTTAAATTTCATCTTAAAGTTCTCAGTCTGGCTATCTTCAGTGCAATTTGTTGCATTAACCCAGTAAGAATTCCAAAAGACAAATTCTAACCTAATTTGAAGGAGCATAAATATATGAAATCTTAGTCTGACCAATTTAATTTTAAAAGCTTTAATATAGTGTTTACCTTTTTGTTGGAAGCAATCGTTTATCTTGTTCTTAGTTGATTAAATTCCACTAGGACAAATTAAAGACACTTTAAAAAGACAACCTGACTTCCAACATTTGCACTACTTAATATTTGAAGCCAACATTTTGAATTACTTGGAAAAAGATGTTTACTTAAGAAACCTCAGATAGACTGGTCTTTTGGTCTTTTACATAATTTAGATCTAAGAAGCTTACAGTGCATAATCTTCAATGAAATTCTCCACACAAGAAAGATAATCAGAAGAAAAGACAGGTCAAGTTAATTATTAAATTCTTGGTGAGATACAGCTTTGAGGGCATACTAATACAACATTTAGCTTTATATCCAATACTTGCTTTTATATTAAGAAAATATTTGTTGTTGATGTTGCTGGTGTGTGCATGTATGTGCTTCTGCGGCTGTTAGTTTATTTGGAATAGTTCGAATTACTCAATAGATAGGAAATCTTGAGTCCTCTTTTTCAAGGGGACCTCATGTACTTAGTTCATTGAACTCTGATTTCTTCTCAGGCTTTACTGAGAGTACATTATAATATCAGGTACTTAGTGCATGAAACAAATTCAGCCTTTCAGTCCAAATCTAATCAGCAGCTGCCAATCCAATACCTAACAAGTCTTTGAGTTTGTTAACTGCCTTGGAGTGCTGGGTCACCTGAGTGTCCTGCCACAGCAGGGAAGCACCTAGTTCAGTGGCTGTCATGGAAACTATCCCAGAGATCGCAGAACAGATGCAAAGACCCCGGTAATTCGTATTTCATTGAATCAATTATGAAAATGTAACTAGAAGTGAATGAAGTATTGGTGTAGGTCTGCACACATGTAATTGGGTGCGTTTTGAATGGAGGAACACATCAGTGGAATCTTAAACACTTTCCCATGCCATTCCTCCTCTCCCTCAACACCCCCCCCCCCATCAGCCTGTTCTGATGATGCCATGTCCACAAGAACCAGCCTGCAGCACAAGCAAGGGCAGACAGAAGGCCCCTTGGCTTATCATTTGCTTGATCAATTAGAGAGGTTTTAGGGCAAGACTGCCTGGCCAATAACTACAGATCACTGATGATTTGCTGAGCAGTTTTAGGCTTCATTCATGATGTCTCGGCAGAGGTCACACGGGATCAAGATGGGTATCATTGTGACTAATGATGTCACAGTTGGGATCACATTACTAACAACTAGGAGTAATGTGATCCATGATTTTTGAATATTTAAGACTCAATCCCTTTATAAGTGTAATTCTTACTAATTACACCATTTTTTGTGTTCAATTTCTTCCATGCCTATCAAGGTTTGTAGGTTAGCCACCCAGTAACTGCCCTTCCCAGATCTTTTACATTTCCTTTGTCTCATTTGTGTATATATCTTGTTCAGCACTGCAGAGTTGAATATTCTTAAATAACAGGGCAAATGCCTATTGCATTTGACTTGGTGTTTGGGATTACATTCATGCAACTTAGAAACATTATATGTTTTTTTTTTCTGGAAAGAGCACTCAGAAATGGAGAAGCACACCTTCTCTTTATTTATTTACTTGTTTATTGTTAGTAAGTAGTTGTACAAAAAGGTTTCAATTCCAGAAGTCAGGTTGTGGGTATAATGCATCTTGATTAATGTTCTATCTTCCATTTTTCTTCCCACACCTTCCTTTCTAAGAATTATTATAGAATAAACACATAGGCTTATAAGTTGAAGAGAGTTAACACATAAAAGAAAAACTTAACTGGTACTAGAGGCTCATGCCTATAATCCTAGCTACTCAAGAGACTGTAGTCTGGAGGATTGTGATTCAAAGTCACCCTGGGCCAGAGAAGTTCATGAGACTCTACAATTAATCACCAAAAATCAATGCTGGTAGTGTAAATCAAGTGGTAGAGTACCAGCTGCGAGTTAGAAAGCCATGTTAGTAGGGTCTAGAGTTCAAGTCACATAAGGAAAAAAATAAAGAAAACTATTATCTTGGAGTCTTGGAATGATTTTTTCAACCTTCTCAACTCCTCTCTCATCTTTCTTTACGTTTGCTAATTTCTCAGAAAATTATTGATACTACAAAATTGCAATACCTGGATGAAGTCCTTTATCTGTGCTCTGGAAGAAAAATGATGTCTCAGTTTCTGAGGTTGTTAGAGACAAAGTTATTTGAAAGCTACAATTCTGGTAATTAGAGTTAGTGAGAAGAAAAGAAATGTGTTAGCTGAAATGGTGAGCTAAGAACTAGTTCAGACATTTATAAAGAGAAAAAGGAAAGCAGTATGGTCAAAAACTTACCATCTTAATGTATTGTATTCAAACTTTTAAAAGTACAATGTCTTATAAAGCAAGATACAGAGTGCACCCTGAGTGGATAAGCTGAGGCTGAAGCCTGCTATGCACATGCAGTAGAATGTATGTGCATGCAGCAGAATGTATGTGCATTCACTAGAATGTATGTGCATGCAGCAGAATGTATGTACATGCAGCAGAATGTATGTGCATGCAGTAGAATATATGTGCATGCAGTAGAATATATGTGCATGCAGCAGAACGTATGTGCATGCAGCAGAATGTATGTGCATGCAGTAGAATATATGTGCATGCAGTAGAATGTATGTGCATGCAGCAGAACATATGTATATGCAGCAGAATGTATGTGCATGCAGTAGAATATATGTGCATGCAGTAGAATGTATGTGCATGCAGTAGAATGTATGTTCAGTATCAAAGTAAAGGAGAAGGGAGAGGTTTCGGAGCCCTCCCTCACCCCTCTCAAGCAGTATAAGTTCAAGCAATCAATTTCTTTTCCAGATGACATCCAACTATGACAATTTGAGGATTGGTGAGGAGACAATGCGAATTCTTTCTCCAAAGCAAAGTTCCTTTGTAGGCTGCAGGGCTACAAGCCTGTGATGATTGTAAAGTCCTAAGCTAAGGTGCTGTTGTCCATGCTGATGGAGCTTGCTAGGACTCTCCTGTTCACCTTCTGTCTGGCCAAGGGATTCCCTACCTCTTCCAGAGCGCCAGCTGGGGCCTTGCTGGGCATGTTATAATCCTTTCTATGCCATCCTCGTACATCTCAGGTCTTAGCAAGATCTCATCTCTTCTCTGCTGAGTTCCAGTATTGTCCGTCTTCCAGAATGTAGCTGTCCAAATGTTGTTTTAGTTTTCCTCGGTGGAAAAGGGGGTGGGGTGGGGAGGTGGGAAAGGAAGGGATGGTAGGCGAAAAACAAAGGAGGAGGTAACAATGCTCGATAGGAAATGTACTCATTACCTTGCTCATGTAACTGTAACCTCTCTGTATACTATTTTCACAATAACAAAACATAAAAAAGAAAAGGGGTTTGCATGCTGGACACCTCCACTGGACATCTAAAAATCTTCCAGCTGTTTTCACTTTTCCATTTATGTTTTCCATTTGTATTTACTGACTTCTACTTAAGCCGAGTGAGTAGATTTTTTTTCAATTACGGATTTATATTTAGAGTTATTGTACATATAATTTCTTTTTTAATCCTGACTTGACATTGACAGAACACTAGATGTGGTGAATTCACTAATAAACATGTTCCTGAACCTTGGTCTGCATCTGGTAGTATTTTTAGTTCCGTGTCATGGTATCTTTAACGAGACATTGAAGGAATGGTTTCTAGTATTACAGAACACCTCCTAAACAAAACCTATAACTCTTACAGTTTAGGATGATGCAAATTCTCTTGGGTTTCAGTAGTGGTAGCAATGTCAGAGATGCTTTTGTGTGATACATTCAAAGGCCATTATTTTTCACTATTTGTTGTTTTCTAACGGATCTTGCAAATACAGTGGAATTTATATGATTTTAACATTCATGATCTTTGGTGAACACACTGCTTTGCCTTGTCCTTTTGATTGTTCTCTGTAATCTGATTTTTATATAGATTTCTGTCCCATTGTACTCCAAATATAATGTAATTCAAAAGATGTCTAGTGGCTGACAACCAGGCACTCATTAAAGATGGAAAGCATTAGGCTGTGTGAACTTACATATTCATAATAGCTGTCTAACTAATGTTTTCCCCCACAGTAGACTAAGTAAGACTGTATAATTCCACCCAACTGAAATATTATAAATCACTTTTTAATATCTTTTTATCTGAACAAGAAAAAAATCATTTGTATTACAGACATGTAAATTTAACTTAAAACTACAAAACCTAGTTTGAGGCTTGATACTGGGGTCATAAATCATATACAATAACATTGTAAATGAGATAACTGTAACATTATATTCTCTGGGCAAGGTTAATAGATTCAGTTCAAGTCTAGCAAGAAATTGTAGCTGACACTTTCCCATTTCTTTCAGAAAAGCCTTTATAAATCCTCAACTTCTAAATTGGACTGGATTAGGTCCCAGTGGAGAAAATCCGAGATTTAGTGTTTTTAATTTCCTAAGTTACTGAGTGGGAACCAACTTTATAACTGTAGTCAAATATGGGATGGAGACTTGTACAGTCAGGTTATTTTTGTTATTTTCATCCAATTTCAACAATAAAACGAATCACACTAATAACAACAAAGGAAAATGTGATGGTAAAAATAACACTGCTCTGGATATTTAAGAAGCAGACCACCTTAGTTAACCTGGTCTAACCCTGGGGGGAAAATATATAAATAAGCCTTTTTTGGGTGACCAAACGAAACACAGCAGGTCGACTGTGTTCAATTTCAACTCACAGCTCTTCACCCTGTAACAGAATATTTATATTCTGCGCTGTCTGTTTCTTGCTGTTGTCAAACTCTCCTCTGGGAGCTGGCACAGTAGGTGACCCTAATCTTGCTATTGTGGGAAAATGTCAACACCACAATGCCCAGAGCCCAGAAAACTCCACTCCCTAATCTTAACTTGTTCAGGAAGAATTTTTCAAATGCCATCTTGTCACCGATGCTTCGTCCCCAAGATCTTACCACACCCAGAACTTCCTGGAGCAGCAGCTGTGCCATATGCAAAGGTGGGCGGTGTTGAACAGCGGATTTCTGCACGATGCACCATTTCCTCCTTTCTTCTTCTGCTTCAAACCCTGTCTTACTTTCATATCACCAGATTCAAAGATTATATAAATGGCCTTGTTTCTACACTTACATGTCAGATTGGAATTGCACTTTATCATCTCAGTCTGGTATCCAAGGTCTACCAGCTTCTTCTTTATAAGGTCTAGCATATGCTTTTTGACTGTCCCCAGGTATTCTCCTAATGAGCCCAATGTATCTGAATTCTTTACCTCCTTGTATTCTTTATTTGTAGGAAACTCCTTTCATGTCTTTATTCTTGTTCTTAAATTCAGATGTCCCCTAAATCCAAGTGAAAACAGGTCTAGGAGGTCAACACCCAAAGAGAGAGAAATCCATCTTACACCGGAGACTCACCATTGTAAATTCACTCTCGATTGACTTTCTCTTAGTTTGAGTTCCCTGTGAATTTACAATAATATTGCAGATGACTTTAGATTTCCTGGAGGCTGTTTCTGGTCATTCTTTGAGTATTCTCGGATCTCCTCAACTAGATTCAAGTTTCTTTGTTAACAATCATATCTTTTCTACTTTCATCTTTCCTTTACACCTAGTAAAGTCTGAGACATAGAGGAACTGATGGATAAATTTTTAGAAGGTTGTAAACCATTAAGGGCTTAACTAATCTGGGCATATTTCAACTGTAATGTCTTTTCCACATTATCTGCTTATAACAAGGCTGTGTGTTGATATAATGAATCTTTCCCTTGCTGTTTAACTCTTTCATTGGATTACTGTTAAACATGCTTGAGATACTATTATATTGTTGGTTTAAGGTTGAGAATCAGAATTCTATTTTATTATTGTACTATCTTTGAACATCACTTTTTCTATACCAACCAATAATTGTTTCTCTGAAATGTACCATCAAATCTGTACTTCAGGAAATATGTATTTTTCCCAGTCTTCCCCCCCCCTCTATTCATAGTACTATGTATTCTTTTTTATTTGACAACCCAGATGCTGCCTGGATAAAATTCACAGCTCCTAAAGGATAGAGATGATTTAGTTTCTAACTTTCTTCTATTTTAGCCATGCAAACAACATACAGGATCAATGTGGGGATGTGGTTTTCAAGTCTCTGATACGGAGATTCTTATATTGTAATGAGATGTTGCCTAGTGCCCTGGGCTTATGGAAGGTCTTTGCTTTCATCCAAAGGACTGACCAGAAATGAAGGATGATATTAACATCAGCCATATGGAATAAAATATCACCATTCATCTTTCACATTAGTCTCAGAAAGCTAGGAATAGAATGGTCTGATAACACAAATTATATCTCACCATTGAACATCATTAGTATTTTGAGGTTTCTAATTTCTAAACTTTTATATAGATACAATAACCTGTCAAACAATCTTGTATGACTGACAGAAACATCTACTAAGCTCTGTTTTTTTTTTTTAAATCACAGTATTTGTTAACGTGAATTTGATGAAAAGCTAGCTTCTGTAAGTCTGTTTGGACATGGTGATCATTTCTATAGAGCAACAAGAAACTAATCACTACTTTAAAAATACTTCAAACAGTAACTTGTGCTATTGTTTTCAATAAGTTTTTAATAATTTGCTTAATTGCACATTTAAATTTCTTGTTTATATGAATAAAATCCTTCCCTTGATACTCATTTTGACTTGAAGGAAACTTGTCTAGAGATTGTGTTGGGTTTCAGTGTAGGTGATACTCTAAAAAGCAAGTCACTGGCAGCACAGTTTGGCTAAGGGAGCAGTATGAGTAATGCACAATTACAAATAAGCATTGAGAGTTGAAAGGAAGGCCTCACTGAGCCAATGCTGTTTATTGTGGGGAGTGGGGGGAGTAGGGGAGAATGGGAAAGAAAAAAAAAGAAATTTCAGAGGAGAGCTCAGTTATGCAACCTACTCTTCAAATTCATTGTTACAGTTTTCAGTTTGTTTCTCTTTCCAGAAGACTCTGTAGGGCTTACTATAGATGGATATCTGAAGGTAAGATTCTATACTATGCAGCTCATGACTTTATATAGAGAGTAAGACCAGCTGGGATGAACATAATTTTCATCTTCACTGCAAAGATTTCTTATTCCCCATTGCAGGATGAGCACCACCACGGAGGGTCATCAATTGACCAATTAGTTATTAAAGATGACCTTGGATGCACCATTCTTGAATAACAAGTCTTTTTCATTGTGTATTCCATGATTGGCTTTGTTGAATCAGTTTATACCAGACATGGTTGCAGTGACTGGCACAATGAAAGTATTCAATATAATTTTGGCTGTAAATGTGGATGATAGGTAGCAATGTACCAATTGAGCCACAGCTCTACTTCTGGCTTTTGGAGATAAGAGCCTCACCGACTTTCCTTCCTGGGCCAGTTTCAAATCACGATCCTCAAATCTCAGCCTGGTGAGTAGCTGGAATTATAGGCATGAGCTACCAGCGCCCAGCAAGAACTACCATTTTTATCTTTAAATATTGCTCATATTCTCTTTATGTATTTATATCTCCATGCTTGAAGAGGTTTCCTTATAGATGACGTAGAATTGGTTTTCCTTTTTAGGCAGTCTTTTTAGTTGAGTTTAAAAATATTTACCTTGAATTCACTTTTAATATTACTATTTGGGTGTTTTGAAATTCATTTGTTTTTGCTCACCTGTATCCAATCTAAGGCTGGAACTCAGGGCCTGAGCACTGTGCTTGAGCTTTATTGCTCAAGTCCTAATGTTCCACCACTTAAGCCACAGCTTTACTTCTGGCTTTTTTTTTTTTTTTTTTTTTTGGTGTTTAAGTGGAGATAAGAGTCTCATGGACTTTCCTGCGCTGGCTGGCTTTAAACCATGATCCTCAGATCTCAGCCTCCTGAGTAGCTAGGATTACAGGCAGGAGCCATCTCCTCCTGGCTTCACTTATAATTTTATATTCATATGACTGGTCATCAGGAGGCCTCTCCTACCCCAAGACACATTCCCATCCTGATACTTAGCACACTCTGTTTTCCCTAAAGGTAGCCTCACTAGACAAAAAGCTCTCTGAATGGACCACGATACATTCAGTGCTGCCTCGCATAGTAGATACTTGATATGTTACACTGCGTTTGTTTTTGTATATTCACTTTTTATTAGCATTTTTCATTTTATGAGATTGGATTCTGACATGCATATGCACACATTGACCTTCCTTCTGTCACTTTCCCTCATTCCTCCCTTCTCCCTTCCCAAAACAATCTCAACAAGCTTCATTTTCACGCTTGTGCAAAAATAAAATATGTCCATTTTTGTGTGTACATGAGCTGGTTCCGTGGCTTGAACTCAGGGTCTGGGTGCCGTTTCTGAGCCATTTTGCCCAAGGTTATGCCCTACCACAGGTCTACCACCAGATTTCTGGTGGTTAACTGAAGAGAAGTTTCATGGACTTTCCTTCAGGGGCTGGCTTTAAATTGTGATCCTCAGATCTCAGCCTCCTGAGTAACTAGCATTACAGGCGTGACTCTCCAGTGCCCAGTTAAGCTATCTTACTTTTTAAAGAATAATATTATTTGTGCATCTACATCTTTATATCCAAAGTCATTGAAATTTTAACTGGCAAAAGATATTCCCCAATCCAAGTATTATTAAAATATAATTTTACATACATAGTGTATCAGTGATAATTTATACTAGTAATCAATATTTTATACTAATTTTTTTCTTTTTGGAACTCTGGGCCTGGGCGCTGTCCCTCAGTTCTTCAGTTCAAGGCGAGCGCTCTACCACTTGAGCCACAGCGCCACTTCTGGTTTTCTAGTGGTTTATTAGAGGTAAGAGTTGGTTCCTTGAAGGCCTTGGCCAGTTGGTTGATTATTTAGAAATAAGGTCTCTAGAATGGTCTTTTCTAGATGCTTTAAATTTTTTCACTGAAATAGTCATTATGCTGGTCTTTTTAGATTCTGTGAAAGAATGATACTTAAAGTCATATGCTTTATTATGTCACTCTCCTACATAATTGAATAAAGTATTGCTAATTTGATGGTGAAAGCACTTTTAACTTTTATTTCTGACCACTTTTAGGATTTATATGACTTTATTTTCATGAATACTACAACTAACTTCAGAGGGTAATGCTTCATCACAGGGAAATATTTAAAATTATCTTCTGAGGTATTTCACAGGGAAAGATTAATTATTTACATATGTTACTATGGCAACCACATATCAAAGTGTGTTTAAGTGTGGGCTGCACAATTCTTTTCCTTAGATCCCTAAATCAGTGCAGCAATCTTTGATGGCAGCTTCATATAAAGAACACCAGACTAAAACTGGAACAAAAGATTTTGTGTAATCCCTATTAAAATATTGTCCATAAAATTTATTCAGTATGACTTTCTAATGGTGGGTCCATGTCTTTGTGTGTTTATCAAAACCCATATACTACACAAAACAGGAAGCAAATCTAATGATTCAGCTAAGACCAATATCACAGCATTGAAGCATTAGTTGTCTCTAACTCTAGATGTCAATAATTGGAAAAACTTGGGACACAGAGAAGTAAACACAGGGAATTTTATTCTTTTGACAAAGTTCTTCCATAAACCTAGTACTGGTACCTAAAATGTATTGATCAGAAATCCCATAAAGCTATAATTAATTTGAAGTAATAGGTATAAGAATGTTACCGCATGTGTAAAGGTAGTATAAATCATTTGATGTTATTGTGCAATTTTAGCCTCCTAAAGATGTTTTCTGTGCTTACAGTCAGTCTTAGATTTGATATGAGAATGGATATGAAACTAAAGAGGAAAGACTACAAATTAATCCAAAGCTTCTCTTACACCAATGTATTGTTGTTTAGGAGATTTAGTTTCTTCGTTTCTGTCTATGTGTATCTGTGTGATGTCAAGTCAGTCAGATGGTAGAACACTACCAATTGTATTCAGTTATGTTCCTTTCTAATTCTTTAGTTGAAGTCCTGACTGCCAGGATGTCACAATGCAGTAGGATCAATGATACCATTAGAACAGTCCTGATCTAGTACAATGGGTGCTTTCCTAAACCTCGGGTATTGGTGTATAGACACATACAGAGGGAAGACCATCTTAGTTGGGCTTGTAGGTTTCAAGAAACCTTTCAATCTAGGTTAGGCAAGAAGAAAAGGATTAAAAGGATAAAAAAAAAGAAAGGAGAAAAGGGGTAAGAAAAAAAAGTTATGCAATATTGGGAGGTTTATTGACTATGTCTTTAGCATTTGAGTATATTCATAGTATGTTTAATATCAGAGTATATTTTGTTCCCTGTTCATCATCTCCTTTTCTTATCCTCCTTGTGCTAATCTTCTTCCTTCCATTTTACTTTCTCTCCTTCCTCTTATGAAATAATAACAAAGCTTGACTGTAAAGATAATAAACAAAAAAGCAGAGAAAAATACACTAATAATAAAGAACTCAACACTCATACGACATCTTTTCCACGCTCTAAAATTTTGATGTTTTGTTTTCCATCTTTATCTTTTCAATTTATTTTTTAAATGTTTTGAAATTATTAATCCAAAGGTGATCTACAATGGAGTTTCGGTTATATAAGTCAGGTAAAAAGTCCATTTCTTTTTGGACAATGTCACCCCTTCCCTCACTCTCTCCCAGTTCTTCCTTCCTGTCCCCACCCACGAGTTGCACAGTTCATTTTCAACATAGTATCTAGTTAGTACCACTGCTGTATTTGTTCCCTTTGTCCCTGTCATTTATCTTTTAATACATTAATGTAGTTATTGTAATTGCCTTAGTTTTTACTCATCATAGTAAACAGATGAGTAGCTGGGGTACAATGCTAACAAGGTTAGATATTTTTGAGCATGTCTTAAAGGTTTTATGCTAATTTAAAATAATAAATGACTGAAAAATAAAAAAGGGAATCTCCTTCCCCAGTAAACTAAACATCAGTTCATAGGAATTATTCCAGGTCATTGATACAAGAAAATGACAACAATGCATTTCCATTTAGCTCATAATAGTCTAAGCTGTGAGCAGTCTGGAGGCCATGCTGGAGAATACACACACCCTGTTAAAACCAAACCTACCACTGACCAGGGCACACTTGGCATGGGTTTTAAGGGCATCATGTGGAGTGAAGAAAACAAACCAGTTCCACAGAAATACAAGTTATGCTACTATATTATTTACTATACAATATTATCTATTTCTCCATTTGTACTATCCTACTGAAATTATAAGGTGTAATTTTTTAATTGATGATTTAAAACTGAAGATTAATGGTTACCAGGAAAGAAGTAGTTGGTAGGAGTGGGAGGAAAACGTGTGGTCATACGAATGCCATGGGGGTGATCCTGGTGTTGATGGTGAGGGTTTGTGTGAAACGTTGGTGATACAAGTGTAGAAGATGTTACTGTTGATAGCGTAAGAAGATATGAGCAAGATAAGACAGTGTACAACTGTTACCATGTCAAACACTGAATAACAACTACCTAGTATCTCTGTTATTCTGTTGTGAACCTACATTTATAGAAAAATAAAAACCTCTTTAAAGTTTAATTTTAAAAATGAAAGTGAAATAAAGACAGAGATTCTGTTGCTCGCAGAGACCTGCCTTTCAAGAAACATGAAAGATACATATTTCCCTAGGCAACCGAAAATAACAATAAATGGTAACTCCAGTCTACCCGAAGAAATAAAGGATTATCAGAAATGTAATTGTGTGGGTAAATAGAAGGGGTAGTAATCATAGATTTACTCCTTTCTTTTTTAACTGATCTTGAAGATAATTGAATAAACAATAATTATAAAATTTTATTAACTAGATTTATAATATATACAAGTATATTTGATGCTATTAACTCAAAAAAGAGAAGGAAATGAAGCTCCCATAGAGGAACACTGCTAACTGTATTGGAATTAAGTTACTACTGCTTTGAAATAGATTATAATAATTTAAGATACATATACTATTTCCTAGAACAAATAATAAGAAACCAACTAAATATATATTGAGAAAGCTAACACAAAGGAATTAAGAGGGCACACTGCAATATATCTAATGCAAAAGAAAGGAATAAGAATGGACAGAGAGATAAAACATCATTTTTATAAAAATAAAATAATGAATCTGGATGCAGGAGGCATATACCTTTAGTCCTAGCTACTCAGGAGTAGACATCTGAGGACTGCAGTTTGATGATAGCTCAGACAGGAAAGTCCATGGGAGAACACATGAGCCATGAGCCATGAGCCACAAAGCCCAGAAACAGCACCCAGCCCCTGAGTTCAACCCCAAGGACTGGCACAAAAAAAGTAAATGCATAAATAATGTCCAAAGGTACAGAGAAAGGCAAGAGCAAGAGGCAAACATAAATTCAATAATGTCAATAGCTTTATTAAGTACACAAATAGTTTAGGTATTCTTTAAGCTCAAATAGATTGAAAGTAGAAGTATGAACCTATGCAAAGAAAATTAAAAGAGCAAAACTGGCTATGTTAATATGAGTGGCAAGAAATAATAGGAATTACGTTACTCCATTCTAATAAAGGGTCCATATATAAGGAGGACAAAGCAATTCTTAATGTTTAACATCACAATCCAAGAAACAAAAGCGACATAGAGTGAAAAAAAATATTCAACTATAGTAGAGATTTTAACCTCCAGGGTCTTAGGCGTGGGAAAGCAGCCAGCGTGGATGCCAAGGCTGGGTGAATCTCTAGCCTTGGCCTATCCAGCATCCACATTCCGAGTCAGTGCACTGCAGCATGAAAGAGAGCTTTTAAAACAACCAGGAAATGTTCTCCAGGCCCCATGCTTAGCCTTGAAACAAGCCTTCCTGCACTTAAAAAAATGAACCCACAGTCACCAAGACGCAGTACTGAAAACCCAAACCAGGACACCACCCTACTCCTCTGGAGATGAGTCTCAGAGTCAAATCTCATATCCATCACATCACGGAATGCTAAACACGGAAGGACAAACCACAGGACAGATTCACTTCAAAGAAAGCTGTCCACCGTAAACAGTCATACTCGGAGTTACAATGTGGTTCTTAAGATTCAGGGAGGCCGGTGTAAAGGAATAACACCGTAAAGTCAGAGCAAAATAGAAAATAATCTGAAACAGGTAGAAAGAAAAGCAAGTGATTATTTTTATCATCTTTTGAGAATTATAATTATTGAAGTATAAACTATGATATTGTCAAAGGGAATTGATGAATTATAAGTAATCGACCCCAAATCCAGTTCGATTTTTCTTTTTCCCTTTTTCTATTTCAGAGATGTCACAGTTTTGTTCTTTTTCTTATTCACTTATTCTCCCTTCCATAAACATTAGTAAACATTTACTGGGTGGGTAATTTTTGGAAGCAAAGAGTTAAGACAGACCAACTACGTGGGAGCTTACACTCTAGTCAAAGGATACATATTAACAAAAGAATTTTTAAAAATCAGATATATTTATTGTGAAATAAATGATGTAAAATAAATAGTGCTTCAGTTTCATATGATTCCTGAAGAAGCCTCAGAAGCTTTGCTAAGTCTACAGGTCAGAATTTGTCCCCAAATCTTCAGTATGGAAGTTCTACCCAGCCCAGAACAGTACAAACAGCTTGAGACGCTCGGGACCTGAATCACAATAGTGGTTAAAACGTCAGCACACCCATAAGTGTTCGTAGCACAGAAGTGCTACCAAAAGGGCTACAACATCTATAAACATGCATTGCCTTATAGCTGTGTAAACCATATCAATTAAAGATTTTCATTACTTAGTACAGACAGAGAATTAAAGAGAAAATCCAAAGAGAAGGCATGGCTACAGGAGAGAGAGAGAATATTTAGCAGACTGCTTTTCTTTTCCCCTTAACTTCCCTCATCTGCTCTGCACTGGTGAGCTAATACCATCTATATTTCAAGAACAACTTCTTTTTCCAAGTTTACCGTACTGTGCTATCCGTGTGCTACATGGAATTATTTTCTTGGTTTGGAATGTCATAAACTAAGTCACACCTTCTAACAGGTCCAGTATTAGAAGGTGTTTTTTTATGTTTTTACTTAGAAAAACAAAAGACAAAAACCCTTTATTTCCTCACAGTCATTATCTACATTTCCAACCAACACCACAAAATAATAATTTTAAATGGTCATTAAAATAGATTATAACAATTTACCAGCAAAAGTAACTAAATTTGAATTAAATTTAAAACTTCCCAAGCTACTCGTTTAAGTTTGACCCAAAATAAATAGCATTGTTTAGTTTATCCTGAAGATAGTAAGTTCACATTTGTTATATAACGTGCTAATTATCTCAATAAATACTGCAATGACAGCAAACAAAAAGTCAAAAGAGGAATTACTTGAGGAAAAGCCTCCCTGTTTATCAAAAAGATGAGCTTTTCAGACAAGCTCATAAGTCACAAATCAAGCACATGTTTCTTCCTTTGATCAGATATTCTGTGGCTTTGAGGACATAGGGTAAAATAGCTATATATGATAACTGAGGGTGAAGTAGCTATATATGTATGATAACTAGTGCTCAACCAGAGCACAGACACATTTATTCAATGATCATTATCAGTCCCTTAGAGGAATTCTGATACAGATGAAAAATCACGGCAAGGAAATTACTCCTCAAGAAAGGCATCATTCAAATGGTTTCTGAATCTCATAACAAATCTGATAAATCCAAGAGTCGGACAGCATAACTTGATATTGAAAAAAGTGACTAGTTTTTGTCCCAGGTGGAAAGGCTTCCATTTCAAGCTTACAGCCACAGGCAAAAAAAGCAGGGAAGCCTGTCTGGTGTGAGGACATATATATATATTGTCCTTAACTAACCAGATGCAGCTGGCTGGAGGTCAGCTCGTGACAAAACATGGGATTAGGGGTAAGAAGCCTGAGCAATTTGTCTGGCACTGTTGTTGTGTGAGTGTAGAGATGTTCCCTAATAATTGAGCTTGTTTGTCAAGCAGACTAAATCACAGGCGGTAGCCACATCCCTTTTGAACTCAGTGTATTAGTGAGGAAGATAAATAGAGATACAAAGCAAGACAAATTTAAAACTTGTATAGGAATGGAGCTGAGGTACGTAGGCCGTTGGGGGGTAGAAGGTGTTTGAAGAATCAGTAGTCTCTGTCAGCTAGCTCTTTAGCATCTGCAGATGCGTGTCATTTGCAAGTCCTTTTCCTGCTACATCATTAGCCATCAGCACAGCTCTCAAAAAAGAATTGTGTTTCAAATAAGAAGCAAATTAGCCAATTTGGGGGAAAAGAACAGCTATTAGTCTACACAAAATGTGCGAGCTATCCCCTTTTGTGTGTGAAATTCTGCACATACAGGCGCTGATGACATCCTGCCAGGACCTGCTTCTCCTCCCAAGACCTTTAGGAAGGGTGAACTGCACACCTGAAAGTCCTTAAGTCTAGCCATCTCCAGACCCCATCCCCACCTGCCCCCATCATCCAACATCGGGGGTCCCCAGGTGTGCCTGCCTGGCTCTGTAAGTAAAACAAAGACTCACGAATCCACTCTTGTCAGCTCGCCATGAAGAGGTTGACAAGGCATTTGTTCTATTTTAATGAACCAGCCAAGGGCAGCTGGGTCTAGTATCTGTCCCAGTGTGTCCTCTCGTTTCTCATTCCCTGCTTCCCTGTTCCTCTGATGGACTGCTAGAAGAATTGTAAGATCCTGGAGGACACGTGAGGAGAGAGAGCTGGGAGCCTTCTCCTGATATTCAAAACCAACTTTGGCACAGTAAACCACTTCAGGAAGTCTTTTGTGTGCAGAACACTTTGTTTTGTTCTTTTAAGTCACATTTCAATAGGTTAGAAGTCAGCATTTCAGTTCAAAGACTATTATGAAGAGCGTCAGTGGTAGCTTTTGAGAACCGGTTACTTTCTAGTAAGTACACCTTCTGAGGCAGGGAAGGAATGCCCATGTAAACCGATTTGCATACATAGAGCTACAACTTGCCTCACCCATAATAGCCCTTGTTTTCCTTATTTGAAAATGTTGTGTCCAGCCAGGTGCCCTGGCTCACACTTGTAATCTTAGCAACTTGAGAGGTTGATTGAGAGCTGGAAAATTTGCAATTTTTGAAGCCATTCCAGACGCCATTTCCATACACACAGCAAAATGCTGGACTGGTGGTGTTTCTCACATGATAGAATGCAGCTGTGAGCAAGAAATCAGAGCACAAGGCTCGGAGTTCAAGCCTCAGTACTAGGGCACTTGTAAGCAATGTGCACACGTGTGCATGCACGCATGTGCACACACGCGAGTTGCTTTGACCTATATTCATATATTTGCTTTGAGATCAAAATATCCTTTTGCTTGAAAGCTTTATACACTCTCACTGGTTTGCAAAATATAGTACAAAATATCTAGTATTCAAAGGAACTTTTGGTTCAAGTCAAACTATTTTCTTGATCTTAATGCTTTGTTTTCCCCAACGCCTCCTGTGCCTCCTAGAGTACTCTGCATGGACTTAACTCTAGCTTGCATTAAACTAGTCTCACTTTGAGTTCAGGACAAAGCTTAGTAGTAGAGCTCTTGCCCAGGCTGTGTGAAAATGTGTTCTTCATTCTGTTTGCATATTAAAATTCTCTCCTATCTCAAAACTCCACCAAAGGTGGACTTCTCCATAAAAACCTTGAGTGTATAATTGCAATTGGTTCTACCTTCCTCTCTGCTGTCATGATCATATTTTTGTGTATATTGCTCCCAAGACTATGATATTTTTGTGTATTTCTCCTAAGACTTTATTTTGGATTTATAAAATCAGTACTTGATGGTCTATGTGATTTTGGAAGCAAGAGACCACCCTCAAATATTTGTATAACACAAATTGTCAAAAGGAGATCTTGATATAGTTGGGGTGTGAACTTGAGAAATTTCCAAAGTCTAGTCATTCTGAATTTCATGAGGACAAATGTAACATTTCGCTCCCTCATGCATTCACACTCCCACTGTGCAGTGGACCAGTAGTAATGGAGTCAGCAAATCTGTGAAACACACACCACCAGAAAAAGTGTATTTGTCAAAGCTTATTATAAGTCACTTGCAGCCATGAGTTTGTGCTGACTATTTGTGCACAGAAATGTCTCCCACAAAGCAGCAAGATCTGTAGATGACCGAGGTCATGGTCCCTCTTTCAGGTGGGAGTGTTTTGCATCATCACAATCAGTTGGGTTTGGTTATTTCAGACGGTTTTGTTGTCGTCGTCATTTTCTTGTCATTTTTTTAAAGGCGGCATTTAAAATTAGATGGAATCAAAAATCCTAGAGCATATTAAATGATCTGCAAAGATCATGTTCCAGCAAGCTCACTCCTGTTACCATTGCATTTTGGTTGGTACTGAGTGATCAATTCACAGAAGAGTGGCTGCTTCCAGTTTTTAGATGCTACAAGGAGAAGCTTGGGGACAAAAATAACAGTGTGATGACCTCAGGAAAAGAACAGATGGGAAGAGCTCCACCAGAAGTTCTCACAGCACTTCATTCCCTCCCACCAGAAAGATGTAAACGTTAACAGGGTATGAATTAGCATTACAGTGGGCAGGCATTTGGGGTGGATGGATTAGGATTAATATAGATCGGCAGCAACCGCCAAGTATACTTTACTTCAGATCTTCCAAATAGGAGTCACAGCAAAATAATGATCTAGTTTGCCAGACTTTTCAAAGGATTCCTTTCTCTCTCAGATCCTTACATCACCTCCAATTGGTAATCAGTGAAGTCAATTATCAGATATCAGGTTGAAAGATGGTGGTGGAAATCCTACTTTTGGCCCTGTATTTAAGGAATAGTGGAAAGCAGAGGCAAAGATAAAAGAATGTGTACAATTTCCCCATCTGATATAGAAATGGTAGGGGTGAGCAGTATCTAGGGAAGAAAGATTTAATCTCAGTCATGCTTGGTAATATAGAAGGAATTATCTCTCCAAGTGTCCTTCACCTTTGTCTACCTGGGAAGTGACCCCATCAGATGTGACACAGAACATTATGACAGAAGCAGAACCAGAATTGAACATTTCAGGTAGCCATCGGATCCTGTGCATCATGATCAGTGCCATCCAGGAGCTCTTGTTAAGCCTTTAAAGGGTCACAGTTACTCTGGAAGTAAAATTATCCTACTTTAGAGACCACGTTGTGTCAGGAGAACTGACCTGACATCATAATTGGAGATAAATTCTTAGGTTGTGACCTCAGTGGAGCACCTTCCATTGGTACCTGTGGGAGCCAGCCAGAGGGGTGGAGGAGGACAGGGAAGGGAAGATAGAGCCCTTTGCGATCCTAACAGGTTTAAATGCCTGCTGGCAAAGCAGCAACTCGGAAGATCGGGGTGATCGGGAAGATCGGGGATCACAGGAAACTGAGAAAGGCACAAAACTATTCTGCACACAAGGTATTCCTCAGGGCTGCCACTATGAAGATGTGGTGAGCATCACTCAGTATTGCATAGATATGCAACAGGGGGCAAGGAGCTATATGAAAGTAATTACAATCACTACTGATTACTTTCTTAGGGCTGCAAGCAGACAGCCCTAGTTTCAGTTCTCAGTACCATAAAACAAAGATCAGTGTTTTTTTTAACCTAAATGAACTATAATTTGTTCTTTTTGTATTAGGGTTGTTTTAAGATGTGTAAATTATACATTTAGACAGCGTTTCTTCTATCCAGTGAATTGGGGTTCATGACCATGAGCTTGTCATTTAAGAGACAAAACAAGGAATTTGATTTTCATTGTTTATCAGAAGGTAGTCTGAATAAAACTGATATCCACGCATGTGGTGAGATAAGAATTTGGCCCTTCTTCTTCATCTGGTTAACTATGTTGACCAGTCTGAAAGCTGACGTAGGTGGACCTGTTTCTGATACCTCCTGCATTCTGGAGCTGGGTGATAGTCTAAGAGGATAAATGCTTACTCAGCCATGGGAAGCCTTTGTGCTGAGACAGGACAATGCTTCTAAAAAGCACTAGTAGAACGCTGTGGCTATTGCATCTGAGTGGAAAGAAATCTGCCCTGCATTTTATACCTCTCTGTTTAATTCTCTTTTATGGTTTGATTTACTACTTCTGCCATTTCCTATATCTTTCCTTATTCTTATTTTCTTGGCAATAGTTTATGCTATTGTAACTTTCATTTCAAAAGTGCAGTTCAATGCTACGTAAAAAAAATTAGTATTTTTATATCATTAGCATTATACTTCCTGCCATATTTAAACATATGAAAACAAATGCCCATAAAAACGGACTTTGAATGATTCAAATACAAGTTAATTATGTAATTTACTTATACTTGAAACAGTCCGTTCATTGATGTTAACTCACAGAATAACATCACTTTTAGTTAAGCTTTGTGAATACATCTGTTCCCTGTAGTTAGTGGCTAAATAAAGTTCTTTGAAATCTAAGCTACTTTAGGAAGCCTTTATATTTTAGCTTAAACACTGAAAAAAAAACTTACTATAGCGATGGGAAAATGATAACAGATGGCTGAAATAAAACATTATGCAATGTTCATTTTGTCATGTGTGGTGTGTTTTTGCTAACGATCACACTTTTACCATGTATACCAAAAACCTAGTGCCTTCAGTGCTTGGAGCAATAAACACACGGCCTCTAGCCATCATGACCTGAGGGCTGATCAAAACATTGTAGGAATGGAGATCCCAATGGGTCAGAAAATTTGTTGTCTTCCTTTCTTCCTTTTGGAGTCTTTTCAAGTTTTATCTTCTTCATCTGAAAGAGTCCATTCACTTTTACTTCTTTATTTACTCAATATTTTCATATCAATTTTTTCTGCCCAAATCATTATTTTGGGGTGCTTTGGTTGGTTGTGATTTAACTGCATTGTTTTATAAAACCTGTCAGTTGTTTATGTTCACAATTGTGCATACCTTTTAAAGAGACAGAATATGTGAAACAAAAATTTTATATCATCTGTATTGTATCATTCTGCATAATCAGAATAAGGAGAGAAACCAAGTAGATAATGAACAAAACAGACAATCCAGTAATAAACCATAATTATAAAGCAAAGCTACCAAAGCTGAACACTATATGTAATTGTAAAGACTAATAGTAGTGTCACATGCCAGAAAACTCAGTTATTTAAGGTGTAGAGATCAACAGTATTGTGGTTTGAGGCCAATCAGGCCAGATAGTAAGACACCATCTCAACAAACAAGCTGGCTGTGATTGTGCATGTCTGTGTGGAAGGCATAGAAGGAAGTTTGCAGTTCAGGTTGGTACGGATGAAAACAGCAAAGCCTATCTGAGAAATAAGTACAGTGAAAAGGGCTGGGAAGGGGGAAGAAAGGGGTAAGTGGTAAACTGCCAGGTTTGAGGTCTTGAATTCAAATTATAGCACTACTATATGATTTGAAGAGGCATGATACTTACCTAAAGTGAATCTCATAGTCCACCAGAGATTGCTTGAGTAACTATACTGATTATTATAAAGAATCTTATTAGGAGAAAATTTCCCTACTTCAGAAATCTCCAAGGTATTTTCTGTTTCTTTATGTAAGTAGGCCTATGTTTCATAAGAAACCATTTGTTCAGTTTCAAATCACTTTAAAGCTAGTACTTTGCTAACTAACCTCTAAACATATAATAAGAACAAGTCCTTTTTACATGTATGGATAAAAACAAATGTCAAGCATGTGACATGTTTGATTGTGGTAGAGTTAAATTTTACTTAGAGGTTTTGACCTTGTGCCACAACTTTCAACTCCTAATGTCATGCTTCCTAAATCTCATTGTTATTTATCTCTGCATAAAATATATTTTATCCTCTGCATCCTTCATTTAGAAGAACATTTGATGCATGGTCTTGTGTGTGAGTGGCACAATTCTCCCTACTTTACAGACAGTTCAATGTGTGAGAGCTGAGTTGCCTGTCTTCCCCCATTATTCAGTGTCTCCTAGGAGTGTAAAATAGTTACTGAGAAATCACTTTGCTCTTTCTACCATGTCCAGGTTCTGGTCTCTTTATATCTTTTCCTATAATTCCTTTCCTATAATATTCTTCGATCCATTGATAGACAATACAGCAAATAGTCCCTAAAACCCTGTTCATGAGATAAACTAATGTCCTGTGAGATACTAACAAATGTTTCATAAAAAAATGTGAATAAATCCTTTCATAATTGGAGAGTTAAAATTAATTTCAGAGCTATCTGGAGCCTTTGATATGGTAATTATATTCCTTGTGGTTTTCTAAGAGGCCAGCATAACCTTTCTCAAAATTACTGTATATAGATTTTTTTTGACAAACATATAAAGACTTTATAGAGTTCTGCATTTCACATAAGTAGGAAACTACTAAAGGTATCTGATCTGCTTTTCTTTTCTTTTTTTTTTTATTGTGAAAATACTGTACAGAGGGGTTACAATTACATGGGCAAGATAATGAGTACATTTCTTTTTTCTTTTTTCTTGTCTTTTCTTTTTTGGTACTGGGGATCGAACCAGGAATGTCATACTTGCTAGGCAAGTGATTTGCCATTGAGCTACATCCCAGCCTATGAGTACATTTTTTATCAAGCATTGTTGCCTCCTCCTTTGTTTCCCTTTCCCATCCCTTCCCATCTCCCCCCCACCCCTCCACCTCCCCTCCCCAAAGTTGTATAGTTTGTTTTTCAGTTTGATGTTTGTCTGTTCTCTGGGGGAAAATGATGTTTGACAGTATTACATCCTGAACAATGCAAATAATTCTATATTATATCAAATTCAATTCAGTTTTGAAGTACTTTATAGGTTTTTGCTCTATTTTTCAGTATATACACAAAAATAAATGTATTTAGAAAAAAATCTTTCATATTAATATTTCCATTAATTTAGAGAAGCTTTAATACAATTATCTGAAAATGGCTTCATATTTTAGGAATTACTTTAGAGTCAGTCATAATTGAATTCAACCTTCAAATCTACTAAATAGCCAATTTTTTTTGTTTGTGAATTTGAAAGAAAACATTAAAAAACTGCAAATAACATTTGACTGGTTTCATTAGAAATATTTAGGTAACATTTTTACATCTCAGATTCTTCATTTGTAAAATACAGAATAGTATATCTCTAATGAAATTTTGTGAGGGCTAAGAACACACACACACACCACACACACACACACACACACACACACACACACACACACACACACACACACACACACACACACACACACACACACACACACACACACACACACACACACACACACACACCATGGCCTCATTCCTGTGCAGTTAGCAAATACAGCTGAAAAAAATCTGTATCCTTTCTATTTAAATCCTATTAATGTAATAAAACTTGTCCTTGATCTTTTATTTCTTTTTCTACAACTAAACGGAGAAAACTTTTATCTTTTTTCTTTTTAATACTGGGCAAGGCTTTATGCTTTCTAGGTAGACCAGGCTCCAACCCTTTCTGCACAGGCCTTGCTTTTTGCCTAGCTATTTACACACCCTTGGGCTATGATTCTTCTATTTTTGTTTCCCACCCTAGCTGGGCTGAGAGGCTTAGGCCACCTTGATCAGCTTCTTCCATTGAGATCTTGTAGATTGTTCTTCCCAAGTTTACCTTAGAACCACCTGACTTTACCTCCCACATAGCTAAATTGTCAGGCACAAGGCTCCACTGTCCTTGAAAAAGCTGCTCTTTCAGTTTTTTCACAATAAAAAAGAAAGAAAAAAAAGAGAAAAAGCTGCTGTTTGTGTGTTTTACACCTAGACCACACCTAGCTGGGTTTCAGATGCTGTGAGTTCTCACCCATACCTTCTTCCATGGTAGTTCTCAGCTGATGGAGCCTTCTTGAGGTACCCAGGGATGTCATGCCTCTCTCCTAAGAAGCAAGCTAGGATAATTATTTTGGCTGATGTGGTAATAAAAGCTAACTTCTTTGCTTCTGGTGGAACAACTTTACTGCTAACATTTAGACTTCAAAGTTCCCAATGGAAAGGAGCTGTAATTAGACTTCTCTTAAAAGCACAGCTTTCCCTGCCGCACCTGCCGCTCTCCTTCTGCTTTTCTTTCTGCCTTCCTCATATTCTTGTATATATTTTTTTTCCGAAGGCCTGGCTGTCTTTTCAGACATTTCTTTCATTTCAACAGATCCTACAATTGAATTTCTTCTCCAGCTCACATCACTTTACTATAACCAATCTGTTGTTTAGTAGTTTGCTATGTTCAAGGTTTTATGCCATCTCTTTAAGACTTTTGAACATCAGAAAGCTCTGTTTCTGTTCTCGTAAGCACCTGATTTCAAGATCATGGGAACTTCCTTCCCTGTCTTTACTGTCAGTAAAAGTCCACCATTCTCTTCATTAAAAACATGTAGCATATAAAATATGCAATGCACTGTTTCCATTCACTCAAACACTGGGGAATTTACACAGGGCTGGGTTTTGAATTGTACAGCTCCCTGACATGTAGAGAGTAGGCTCACAGGCTTTCCATCCAGTCCATGTGATGGCAAATTACTCTTAGTCCTAGTGTCTCCAAGACAACCACAACCAGGACAGAGATGAGAAATCCTTTATTTGCAGCCAGTAAATGCAGCATTTCTCAGTGGCTTCTGAAATAATTCTCAAAGAGAACTACTGAAATCGTGAAGCAAATACTCCATCCTAAGTAAGTATCACCTCCAATCTTTCGCGCTTTGTCGAGGATGGTAGGGTTGGGTGACAATGATTCCCTGCACATTCATGCATTCAGCAGTAAGCTTTCATTCAACTTGTACCATGTATAAAGCACAATTGTAGGTATTTATGTTGGAGCTGTCCATTCTAAAGGCAAACAGATGTATTCCTACTTAACTTCTCATAGTAGGTTCCAAAACTTCCAGATGTTACACCAGGGAACTCATCAAGCTGCAGAGATGAGAAAAGCCAGACATCTTGCCTTATTCAAGAGACCTGAAGTAAAATGTTCTGAAGTGTCTGTATCATTGGGGCCGTTTTCAATTCATTCTGTCTGGCTTTTGCAGTTGGGGTTATCTTTTGGGGAGCTAGGATCAGTTTTCTGACTCAGTAGCTTCTCTGGAGGCCTCAGCATTTCAATCTTGACTAACAGACTAAAGGACAAATTTGATGGCTGGACATCTAGTCCTTGAATTGAGAATCCTTCTTCTCAGTTTATTTGCAGGTAACAGCCAACTTTCCCTTTAAGACTTCATCCTTAAGACCACATGTGGTTAATTTAATAAAGCCCTTATATAGAAGTTTGTGTGACTCACTGGAAACAATCTCAGGATTTTACAACACACACACTCATACACACACACACACACACACACACACACACACACACACACACACACACACTAGCTTTCTTTGGTGATAAAAGCTAAGTAATGAGAAGATAAATGTTGGGCTTACCTCCTTTTAGAACAGATGAGCTTCTTTCTCAGGCAGGGGTAAATGTACAGAAGAATGAATGAATACATTCTCAACCTTAAGAAATGTGAGGAGTCACTTTTTTTCTCTCAGTAGTCAGCTTACCAACTGTGTCTTCGGTGGGAGACCCAGGAACACCAAAGATGACCATGTATATGCATATGAAATACTACCTTTCATCTGAGTACAACAATTTTATGTATCTGTATAAAATGAAACGTTTAGACAGCGAGATACAGGTAATTTGAAGTAATTGTCAGGACTCATTCACCCAGACAGACAAGAGAAAACCCAGTCCTTGCTGAGCCACATAGAATTTCCTGGCCCAACTGGCTTCAAAAGACAATCCTCAGATATCAGCCTCCTGAACAGCTAGGGTTACAGGCGTAGTTCATTATTAGGTGCACAGCTTTCCCTTTGTTGTATGAACACTAGTCCAAATCTATATATAGTCAAGAGCATGCTTATCTTTTCCCTCCTACCAAACTGCTCACCCTGTCAACTGAAACAAGGCCTACAATTTCATTTTCTTTCATTTATTGTTTTGTCAGTATGGAGGCTTGCACACTGAGTCTCATGCTTGCTAGACGGGTGCCCTATCATTTGAGCTATGCCCTCTGCTATTTTGGATTTTGTTATTTTTTTGAACATGATCTCACATTTATGCCTAGGCTAAGCCTATTCATTTCATGTATCTGGATTGACAGGCATTCAAACCATAGCCAGATTTTTGTTGGTTGGGATAGGGGATTGTTAACTGTTTGCCTGAGATGACATAAAAAAGTGATTCTATTGATCTCTGCCTCCCAATTTATACTTCCCAAATGCCTAGCATTACAGGGGTGAACCATTCATTAGGTTTCAATTTATTAATCCTTTAAATTTTCACACTGAGGGCTTGTGGCATGGTGCAAGTGATAGAGCCATTGAACTTAGAGGCCCTGAGTTCAAACTCAAATTATAGGCAAAAAAAATTAAGAAAAAAATAAATCCATTATTGCATGGTTGCAGCTCAATCGTCATTTGTTGGAACTTTTGCATGACTAAAGCCTTCAAAATCTGTATTAGGCTTATTTATCAACACATCCTGGAAATGGCTAGGCAGTGAGATACGGTGTGGCATGAAAACACAAGAATCTTTTCTTTCTTTTAATATATATTTTTTATTGTAAAGATACTGTACAGAGGGGTTACAGTTATATGAGCAAGATAATTCATCCACTTCCCATCAAGCATTGTTACACCTTCCTCTATCTTTCCCCTACCGTCCCTTTCCTAAAACACAAGAATCTTGAAGCTTCACTTGGACCAGCTCTCATTTTGGTCTACTCTTTTCTTCCTTCTACCTATTTATTCCAATTAGCTGATAAACCCAGACTGGCTGGTGAGGAGATTAGAAGTGCTCATGTAAATTCTTTGTAAGTGTATTTTCTACATACACAAGCATAATAAAGCTACTGTATATAACTACTTAGAATTATATACAATATTACATAAGAATTATATAGAATTTATATAACTTATTATATATTCATATATATGTATAAATAATCTTTATGTGATTGTACAAGGGGCTTCAGTTCAGCACAGGCGTTCATGAGTGCAATGTTTCTTGATCATGTCACCATTTCATCATTCTCTCAACCCCATTCATTCCAAGTTACTTGATTTTTGTCTTTACATACATTGATTATTATGACACTATTTGCTCACCCCTCCTCTCTCAAAAATTATCTTTTCCTAGTGATGATGCTGATAGGTAGTTTATCATTCACTGTAACTTCTTTCAAGATGAGCTTTCACTGCTACAGAACAAGAAATGATCCTGGAAAAGCTGACTCTGGATTTCAGGTCTGGTGCTGATCCTACCAGGAGGTGTAGACACGGCTCTGAGCAGTGGCTTGCAGGCTGGAATTAGCCTGGCAACAGTCCCTCGTGAACATGCAGAGAGGTCAGTCAGTACATGATTATAAATGAGCGTGGTGGACTAGTATGGCCATTAGCTGGGTCGAGTGTTCCTATTTCCTATAATTGTTTACTGTACCTGAATTAATTTGAGGGCTTAAATCCCGCATATTAATTCTGTGCTGCAGGATGCAAAGCTTTGGACTAATCCTTTTAATACTCTTTAGTATAAACACCTTGATCAAGCAACAGCTTTATAATTAGTTCTACTTACAGACTGGATATAATTTACTAGTTTTACAGCTCATAAGTTACTGCAACTTTTTAATCATAGCAATTACGCTTTCAAATGGTAGCACAAATGGACTTTTCTAGTTTATTCCAAGAATAAAAACCAAGGCAGTCAAAATCAGGAGATTAATAAAATCCAATATATGGATACACTTGGTATTTTTATGGCAGCTCAAGATCACTCATCCTTGGAATTTAATCACCAGATTAAGGTAGGCTATTGAGCCGGGCAGGTGATTTTTTTTTTAAAGGAAGTACAAGTCTCTCTCCTTCTTTCTTTATGCATACACACAGACACACAGACACACAGACACACACACACACACACACACAGACAGACAGACATATATATAATATTACACATTTCTTTTTTGAATTGTGAAAATGCTGACATGATTTAATTTTATTACAGCAGTGAGCATTCTGACAGTACTTCTCTTATGTACTAAACCTTGTAAGTAAATAATGCTTTAGCTATTTGACATATGCTGATCCATTTTGCTTTTTATCTGTTTCATCTCGGAGGATTTGAAAGTACAAGTCATTTCTAGCATTGAGAGTATTTGTGCTGGGATGTAGCTCAGTGGCAAAGCGCTTGCCCAGCAAGTGCAACGTCCTGGGTTCGATCCCCAGTACCAAAAAAGAAAAGAAAAAAAAAAAAAGAGTATTTGTATGGTCAAGTTATATAGTTTACAGGGGAGAATTTTAAATTAAAATCTTAAATAGGCATTTAAATTAAATTTATCAAAGGAGTCATTTATATTAATTAAATTTAATCATTTAAAACACTTCATTGAGATTCAGTAATATTTTGAAAGATAAAGATCTCCAACATTTTAAAAACATTTCATTGGATATACATTATTGGTTGTTTTACTGTTGCCAAAAGTCTAGTTCTAGTTCCATGTATAAATAGTTTTTTGAAAAAAAAGTGGAAAATAGGTCAAGATTTTTAACTATAAAATCTGAAATTATATTAAAGGAGAGATGTGTGTGTGTATATATATAGATACAAAAGTTATGAAATAAATAACTCTCTCGCTTTTGTTTAGACACTTTTCCACAGCACATGGCCCTTTGTTTATAAGGCATATATGCTTCAGGAACCTTTATTTAAATGACGGATATACTTTGGAGTCTAGCCACTTCTTTGTTTTTTTTTTCTTCTTTACTGTGAATCTCCTTCCCACAGAAAAATACAAATGTCCATAAGGTGTGTACATTTTGACTCCTGTTAGTTAGTTTTTTTTTTTTTTTTGATTATTCCACAAACTCAGCTACTGAATTCAGAACAGTAGAGGAGAAAATGTTCCTTCCCCGCATCAGGAATGCAAAACACAACTTCCTATATTCAAGTCTTTATGAATTTGAATGGAAGGTTTCAAACTAGAGTAGCAGAGATCATGGAACACGTTGGAATTGATAGTACTTTATTTCCAGAAGATCCTCAATGTTAGCATGCATTTACTTTTGAATCAAAATGATATATGAAAGATTGAAAGCTGAGACATGTTTTCCAATGACAAATAGAATTGTCCATTCTCAAGTTTCCTTGCAAATCTTTGCATATGATTATTGTGGACTTTAATTAACTTATGAATTAATTTTGCCAATACTGTGGTTTGAACTTGAGACTTCACGTTCTACTTGTTTGCTTGGCTGAATTATGCTTCTGGCTCAGCTTTTTATCTGGTTATTTTGGAAATGTAGTGGCCAGGACTTTTCTGCCTGGCCTCACTTTGAGTCATGATTCTCGAATCTCAGCCTTCTGAATAGCTGGGATTACAAGTGTGAGCTACTGGATTCCAGCTCCCAATGTGGATATTTATTTATTTTTCCTGTCATGTTCTTTGATAACTATTCTTTATACCAAATAAATCCCATGGTGCATCATGATTATGACTTACATGATTATACCTTTTGTCTTGCTTAATTACCTCATCTTGCTTTTTAGAACATATCAAATATATCCCAGATTTAGTGACTGAATTTCCTCTTTGTGTCACCTCTTACTCAAATGCTTATATCTCTTCAATAACCACATTATATTCTCTTATTCTCATGAAGTATCTACTGGGATCCTTTCAGAGTTCTTTTCTGGCCACCTTCTCCAGTACAACGCTCAGTTCTTACAGCACTTACCTCCATCCTGATTTCCATTTTCTTCACAGAAAAACACTCATCACTAATTGCATAGTATGCATGTATTACCATAGGATATGCCATTCTCACTAGCCTATGGATTCCATAATGGGAAGTGACCATCTTATTCACATGTGTGCTCCAGAGCCTAGAAGGATGGTTGGTCACAGTGGATAAGCATAAGAAGAAGCCTCAGTCAAAGTGGAAAAAAAGCCACAAGCTCCGTCTCTAGCTAATCTTACTATCTTCCGTCCAGCTCGGGCAACGGCACCCTCACTTCACTGACTGAATCACAGGCTCCAAACCAGAGTACCCAATCCCACTTTTACATAAAATCCCACATCTCTGCACACTCTGGACTCTGATGGAGACAGAATTCTAAGGCTGCAGAACCACAACATGGGTGTATTATAATACGTTTTGTATACATTTTGTAAGGCCAGAGGTCGAGTAACGAATGCTTGTTTAACTTCATGCAATCCCTGGTTTTAGTTCACAATGGCTGTCCTTCCATTTATTTCGTAAGTTTATAGTTCTGAACATGACATTTCTCTGCTATTGTCTCTTTGTTCCCAACTTTGCATGAACAGTGAATACAAAGTAAAGGAAAAAAGGAAACACTTCTAAAGTTTCATTTTTTCCTCTTTTGATTTCCTTATTGGCAAAGCATTATCGAGTCAAGAAAGACTTCTTGCAGCCTTTGCGGGGCATTCTTTGTTACAGGAAATCTTTTGTTGCATTTCAGTGAAGAAATGAAGCAATTTGATAAGACTCTTTTATGCCAGAGAAAGGGCACAACTTCTTTATTTTCAAGGTTGTGCTTTTTTTTTCCAACTGTAAAACATACTCACTACTGAGGCCATAATTATATGCACTTGTCAATCAATCTTAACCTACTACACTATGGTTACAGCATTTTATCTACAAAGTGAAGGATTAAAGGCTTTGCGTGAAATGAAAGGTACACATGGTCAGAAAAGTATAATGCACATCATTACGATCTGGGAAGAGAGAAATGGACAGAGACAGATTACCAATATTTGATTTCGCATACACACTAAAGAAGTATTTAAGACTACCTACAAAATAATATTAGAGAATTTGACACTTTGATTCCTATTTTGTTCTTTTGGCAATTATTTAAAAGAGCTCCTTCCTCCAGCAGCCACATAAATCAAATTTGAAAAGGATAACATTTTAAAGTGAGATTAAGGAAAGAAAAAAATCCTATTTTAAACTAAATCCTATGTCACAACTTCAAGAGAGAATTTTAAATGTTATTTTCTTCAAATGCAATCTATTTCTTCAAATACAGTTTTTATGGTGGCTTGGCTAACTGGAATTCTTTTAAAATACATTTCCTACCTTTTAGTTTCTGATCACCTCTAGGACAATTAAGAAAGGAAAGGGACTTATGAAAGGACTGCAGATAAAAGGTAAGACTAAAGTGGTGAATTTATTTCCAGAGGAAAATTGCTTTGATATAAATCTCTATGTTCAATAATAAAATGTTAGGAAGATACTAGTCTCCAACTATATCTGATACCCTAAAGGATGGTGTGTTTGACATATTGGTTAAATACAGTATATTCAGGGGAAGACTGTAATAGTGTAACTTCTTTGATCCACTAACTTACATTTTAACAAAAGGAAATCAGGAATCTGGAACATGTATTGTGGTGGTGAGGTAGAAGGTCAAGGGAAGAGGAAATCATATGAGCAGAGAAAGAAAAACGTGCGTGAATGCAGTCATAATATTCCATGAACGTATACTGAAATGGAATTAGGAAAATTGAGGGGATGAGGGATTGGGAGAGAAGGTGGATGACAATAGAAAAGGTGACATTGCTTAAGATGCATCATTCTCACAAACTTGCATATTGAGTTGGAACTCCTTTGTACCACTATTTAGAGATAGCAAAATAAATACAAAATTAAAATATATCAAAGGGCAGTGTGTTTGAAATGATTTTTCTTTATTGGCTACAGAATGGAATTATATTCCAAATGTAATTTTTGAATTTCAATTGAATAGAAAATAATCACTTTTGGACTTGCAATCTTCCTGTTTCCTCCTCCTCGTTGATTACCGGCTTGTGCCACTACGGCCAGCAATAATCACTTTTGAAACTGCTCTAGAAAACAAACAAATATACAAAAAACAAAAACTAACAAATAAAATAACCAAGAAACCCTACCACCAAAATACAGGCAAGCGATTGAGCATCTTCTTCGTCTTTGTTAGGCAGAACTGCTATGTATAGCCAGAGCATTAAAAAACAAAAAAAAAGAGGCTTTCTATCAGTACTGTGTTTGAAGTTAAGCTCTACCATTAAGTAGCTGTGTGAAATTAGGAAGTCATTGCTTTTTTGTCATATCTGTAAATGGAGTTCATGATGGTATTTACAAGAGCAAATCACATAACACTAAAACTTTTTAACATAATATAATGATGGATATAAAAGATTTACAAATATGACCTCTAACCATCATGACATTCTTCCTCATTTAATTTAGGCAAACGTAACCATTTTACACACGGGTTTTATTTTCCTGGCTATTTAGAACTATAAGACTTCGGAAATGAATCATTTTTTTTCTCTACTTGGATATTTTTCATCATAGTTTAACACTATCACATTGCCCTTCACTTTGGTTGCTGAATTACACCTCTTTCTACTAGAAAGTAAGTTACTCACACAGGAATTATTTAGTCTGTTCTTGCAAGACCGTGTCACTAGAACATAAAATGTAGGTGCACGCAGCCTCAATAAATCTCATGCACAAATACATGAATAAGTGAATCGGTAGATGTATGAATGAATGAATGATAAATTCAGCATGTGAGATTAAGCCCTCCTTTGCCATTCTAGTTCAAGTACATTCCTTGTTCCCATAAATAGCAAAGCTTTGCTCAGTTTTCCTGTATTCTGGCAATAGGAATGGTCTTTGAAACTCCCCATGACAAGAGAGTTCATTATATTGCAATGGCAGAATACTTTGAAGCAGTGGTGGCTTTTCCTTTTGTATTGCTTATAAACATGACTTGTTTCTCATTTGGTCAAGATCATGTGCCATCTTTCTGCCTTAGGAAATATCATTGCAACAGGAAAACAGAGCAAAGGTTTCCATCCAAAGCCATGACACTCGAGGGAACACTGCAGAGACATGTGACAATCCAGGGCAGGGTTATATCTTTCCCCATAACTGAAGTACATTGACTGGACTCCAGGGATACAAGGTCAGGAGTAGACTCAACAACAAACAAACAAACAAAAACAAACCAACGAGTCTGTGGAAAGGTTCTTGGAAAGGAAGGCCATGTGCTCAGATGTTCCCTTGGCCTCAGACATTTTAGATGTATTTGATAATTGGATGGTAGAGAGATCCTATCCTGCATCTTCTGGGTAGTGAACAAGGAAGCAGCAAGCTCTAGAGCAGAAACTGCCATGAGAGTGGACTTAAAGTAATCTCACACAGCACTGTATGAGCTGTGCTGATTAAACTGCTGTCAGAAGAGTCCCCATCCTGTTTTGGCATGACCAACCTTTATGGACTGTTTTACCTGCTTCTCATGTAGTGCTTCTCAGAGATGCTTCTTCCTTCTCTGGGTAAGGGAAAAGGCCAGAAGTATAAATACCCGTCATGAACAGCAAATAATTTTAGAGGCACTATTTTATGCAAATTTCACACTAAAAGTCAGTCTTCATCCCGTCCCTCATCTCCTTGTCCAGCAGTTTCTTTTCTTTTTTTTTTTTATGACAGTGCTGGGGCGTGGGTACTATTTCTTAGCTTTTGCACTCAAGGGTGGTATTCTGACACGTGAGAGACAGCTCTGCTTCTGGATTTGTGGTGGTTAATTGAAGATTACATCTCATGGACTTTCCCACCCTGGCTGGCTTTGAACCGTGATCCTTAGGTCTTAGCCTCCTTAGGAGCTAGGATTATAGATGGGAGCCACCAATGCCTGGCTTGATAGTTCCTCCTTGGCAGATGGGGAAGTAGAGAATAACCTTAAACAAAGTCATAATTTTTACTCTAGCTTATCTGTTATCCTGGGCTTTGGAGTACAGTTCTGTTTTCTGATATCCTGGTAGTGCTAGTAATTTCCCCAAGTGCATTGGGAATTCTATCTTTTTGAATTTCTCTTTTGAACCAGAACTCTTTTGAAAATAAAAACTCATTTTTCCACATCATTAAGACCTACCCCCACCAGGGAATCATCGCTTGATCCTGCCACCAGTCCTTGCCCCGAGTCTGGCTGGGTTTATGACAGGTAAAGTGGGTTGAAGCCTAGGATTTAGAAGGGCTACCTTTTCAGCTGCCTGTGTTAACTGATCTGTCTTCATTTTCTGGTTCACTGTCCCTCCCTGCCTTGTTGCTCCTCAGATGGGCTCTGGGGTCTGAAGGCAACCAGTGATTTCAGTGACTGGCCGTGATTGGATATGCCACATTTCTGCCAGACCATTGCAAAGGGTCAGTGTTCCTGGCCACAGTCTAGCTAGGGATGATTTCCAATTGTGGGCTAATTGCACTAACTGAGAAAACGCAAATGTATCCTGTTTAAACTTCCACATCTGAGTAGAACAGTAAAATTTCTCAGCTGCCAAAATGACTGTAACAAAGAAGCAGACACAGAATACCTTATCGTAACCATGTGATATGTTGGTGATGATCCAGGAATACATGAATTCAGATTTCAAAAAAATGGCAACATGAATTGAATATGGGGTATATAGGGAAAGGTATTACAAAGTAAAAAATCAAAAGAATTTCAACTGAATAGACATAGTGGGATATAAGGATTTGCCAAAACTACTTATGTATTTGTTATTGTAGCCTGAATGGAAAGTGATGATCAGAAGCATAATAGATATTTGTCAGGCCAGAGAAAGATGCGATGCATTTCATTCTGGACTATTAGCAGACATGTAGATAATGTAGCTAGATATAGGTATAGAGAGATAGGTATCAATAATAAGCAAAATAGAATAGTTTCTGCCTTCATAGGGTATTAAAATAAGTGATGAGAATTATTATTGACAACATAGGTATCTGGCAATTGTTTTAAATGTGTCTGAAAACAACATTAACTGGCTCAGCACTAGGAAGCTCAGGTCAGGAATCACACGTACCTTGTGAGGTTTTATGAGGCAGAGTAATCAGATACAATAGGATGTGCCCCTGTACATCCTTAGTGCCTTCTCAGCCTTTGCCCTGCTGGTGGAATAGGAACAGCATTGACAGCTGTAAAAACACAATCTACTTTCCACAAACATAGGAAATCCATAGAGCAAGGTAAGTGAATACTTTCATCTTTGATTTAAAAGTTAAAATTCATACTTTTCTAGAGTGCTTTTTCGCTCAGTCCTTGCACAAAGAAAGCCATTTTAAAGCTCCAAACCATCAGCCTTACTTGGGCCAAGATCTTCGTATAGTCATAGTGATGGTCTTTGTATAGTCATGTTTCTGCTGGCCACATTTCTCTACTAAAATATCCAGTGGTCCTTCCAGATCTTTTTAGTAATGGGTAACTGTATATTAATTTATATCCACACAATGTCACTCAAAAAAAGACTCACATTAGACCAATTAGATAGTTGTTTAAACTAGATAGTATTAGACCAAAAGCACCAGCCAACTTTCCCTTACCCTTGATTTTTTTTTGTGATGCTTGTTAATATTGCAACAGTCTTCTGTTCGCTATAAAAAATGTTCAGAGGTTCTGATACATTTGCATTGTTCCTTATTAAAATAAAAGTAAATGTGAAGGAGCAAAAATCATAAACTGCGGTGCCATTAAGTAATAAAAATAACAGAGCAGAATCAACCAGTAGAATGCATTCAATTTAGTCGATAAAATATGTAAAAAGAACCTGCTTTCAATAAGCTCTATTCTGATTGGGATGGATCCATGAATATGACTTGTTAAAAACCCAGGCCTTCAATAAGTTTGCCTTCTAATGAGGGTGATTGAAAAGTCAAAGAGTGAATACAGTTACATTTGCCTCTGACACCAATGCAAGTATGAGTGTGATTAAAATAATTTGATAATTTGACAGTTTACCAGAAGGGCTCACAGAACTCACTAGAAGCATTTACAGTTTATTAAGGAAAATATAGAGACGAAACTCAGCCAGTGGAACAGATACCTGGGGGCAGAGACCAGCTCCATTCCTCCTTAGCATGTTCAGCTCACTTCCTTAGTACTTATAACTTTGTATTTGGATGTATGTAGGATTTTCCAAGAGGTAAAGTATGAGCTTACAATGGGCAGGGACCATATTTATGTATATTTCTGTCACTAGTGTCCATTATGCAGAAGTGCTCCGTTAGTACTGTATGTGCATTAAGTAAATCAGTGACCACCCTGGAGTCCCTAAAAGCAAAGAGATTACTGTTTGTTATGTACTTCAGATATAATCTCAGAGGATTGTGAACACTACTTGTTCAGGAAGATATAAAATCATTATAAAGATGACCTAAACCTAGCAAAAACAGAGCTGGTAATCCTCAAAAGTGGCCTTAGTAGTATGGTTACTGATTGGTGGTTAATATTACTAACTGTTCTAGAAAAAAAATTGGATTCGTATTTTTTTGTCCAAATTCTTCATTTTTTGCTTTTTAAGATTAACAAGCAGGTGATTTTTTTCAAAATGTAATATCCATTTATTTGTTCATCTAACTTTTTTTTCTTATAAACTAAGCATTCTGTAACATGGGAAGGGAGATAGACACTAACAAAGATGAATTCACAAACCGCTTTGTGAATGGAAATCCTATGCACAATCCTTTGTAAAATTCAGTTTTAATTTTTAAAACTTAAACACCTTTTAAAAGAACCAGATACAACCCAGTCCTTTAGAAGACTAGAACTCAAGTTTTACATTTTAAGAGGCTCATTGCCTGGTGAGTTAGGATGCGTTTAAATGGAGGACAGCCCATATAATCCCACCCTTCGCCCACAGCATCTCTAGCACATAGAAGAGAAACACTATGACTGTTCATTTTTTCTTTTATCCAATCAACTTCAGCCAAACTGATTGGAGTGTAACTATAAACAAGGAGTCCTGATCCTTATTTGCCTATTTGTGAAAATGAGCTAATAATACCTTTGTCAGAGAAACACTGGGAAAGTTCCTAGGGTATGTCCAACCGACTTCAACGTTGGTTATTTGCTTATTTATTTCTTTTCTTTTTATTGTTTGTAATGCAGAATCTTTGATATTAGAATATTCAGATTTGGAAATTTGAGACTAGAGGGGACTGGGAAAAGTTTATTTTATTTTTATAATATTTACCCACAAGTCAATGAGAAAAAATAATGATATATTAGTTAATGTGGATTTTAATCCTATGATGGGATATATGTTATTATCTTTAAAGGAATGATTTCTGTCCTTAAAAGGAGCTAAATATCTTGGTGCTAGGGTTCACCCCTGTGATCTCTATCTGCTTAGCAGATGGCTATATGGAGGACCATGGGTTGAGACTAGCTCCATTAAATAGAAGTCCAGGAAACCTCATCTCAACCCATAGCTGGGTAGGGTGGTGTACACCTGTCATCCTGAAATAAGAAGGCTAATGCTTCCAGTCCATCCTGGATGAAAATGTGTATTTGACCCCCATCTTAATAGAAAAAGCTGAGCTTTGTGGTGAGTGCTGCATATTTCAGGTACAGTTGGAAGTGTAAACAAGAAGATATATAGCCCATGATCTAGACAAAAATTTAGACCCTATCTCAAAAATAACTTGAGCAAAAAGAGATGGTAGCATGGTTCATGTGGTAGAGTACTTGCCTACAAAGGCCAAAGTCCTGAGTTCTAGTCCCAAAGCTTCCTCCCCCAAAATGAACAGCCATAAGTCAGGTGCGTGTGGCTCACGCCTATAATCCTAGCAACTCAGGAGGCTGAGATCTGAGGATCGGTTCGAAGCCAGCCTGGGCAGGAAAAGTCCATGAGACTCTTATCTCCAATGAACCACCAGAAAACTGAAAGTAGCACTGTGGCTCAAGTGGTAGAGCACTTACCTTTAGATGAAGAGCTGAGGGACAGCGCCCAGGCCCAAAGTTCAAGCCCCATGTCTGACAAGAAAAAAAAAAGAACACCCATAACATGAAAATGTTAAACAAGGCCAGTTTTATGAAAATCTTTTGATGTTGATGTTAAAACACTAAGGGGACAAGGGTTATCATGTTTAAACAATAATTACATCGATCTATTTATGTTATATATTGTTTTTTTAAATTTAATTTAATTTTATTTGTGAACATACTGTACAGAGGAGTTATAATTACATGGGCAGGATAATGAGTACATTTCTTACCAAGCATTGCAGCCTCCTCCTTTGTTTACCCTTCACATCCCTTCCCAGCCTCCCCCCTCCCCCCCAATCCCAATCCTTCTCCTTCCCCCCCGCCCCCCGCACCGACGTTGTAAAGCTCGTTTTGGACATAACTTGTACTTCTCATTGTTGCAACAGGTCCACCTGTATCCTTAAACAACTGGTTTTTCCCCATCTCCTCCACAAGTTATACTGACATCAAATATAGTGAAAGCAGGGGTTATACTGTGGGGGAGGGACATACAAAGCAACAAAGAGATAATCTTATAAATGCATTAGAAACACATGCATGAAAGAAAAAAAATTAAAATACATCTCTAAGGGTTCATTTTTCCTGACATCACATTATCTGACCTTTTCTGCTTGACTCATACAGGTGCTGGAGGGGATGTGGACAGAAAGGAACCTTACTTCATTGTTGGTGGGAATGTAAACTTGTTCAACCACTTTGGAAAGCAGTATGGAGGTTCCTCAAAAGACTTCACATAGAACTCCCCTATGACCCAGCAATCCCACTTTTGGGCATTTACCCAAATGTTTACAAACAAGACCACACTAAAGCTACCAGCACAACTATGTTTATTGCAGCATTATTTACCATAGCTAAGATATGGAACCAACCCAGATGCCCCTCAGTAGATGAATGGATCAAGAAAATGTGGTATATATACACAATGGAATTCTATGCTTCCATCAGAAAGAATGACATTGCCCCATTTGTTAGGAAATGGAAAAACTTGGAAAAAATTATATTAAGTGAAGTAAGCCAGGCCCAAAGAAACATAGGTCCCATGGTTTCCCTTATTTGTAATATCTAGTATATGTATGAGTCAAGCGGAAAAGGTCAGATGATGTGATGTCAGGAATATATATTGTTTTTCATTAATATCGATGTTTTGTTTTAAATCAAATTAGTATATTGCCTTTAAGATTTTCCAAATATGTTGATGATTTGTACCAAAATGGCAAAACCAATTCAGGCAGTTTGAGAAACCAAGTGCTCTGCTTGCAAAATATTGTGGCAAATTCACCAAAAAGTATTCACAGTAAAACTTACTTCTGACTTTTTCTTGGATGGTAAGGAACAAATCCAAAAATTGTCTAGGTCCACTGTTCAAAATATCTTTGGACAACTTAGTTATCAGACAATTAATTCAATACTAAATATATATAAACTAATATATTGAATCAACAGAAGTAGTTTAAGATTAGTAGCTGATTATTTTGGTGTAAATGTTCCTTCTTAGTTTTCATTGCCTTTCTATTAGAAGGATGAATAGTGCTGGATGCTTGTGATTTACACGTGTAAATTCTCTGAGGTCCAGTTGAAGTTTGTAGCCAGTCTAGGCAGAAAAGTCTTTGATATCCCATCTCTACATAATCAGAATCTGCCAGCTGGAGGCTTGGCTCAAGTGGCAGAGCATGAGCCAAACAAAACGAGCCAAGTGAGTTTAAAGGCCTGAGTTCAACTCTGGTATTGCTACAAACAAAAACTAAAGAGAGTAAGTGAAACAGGAAGAAAATTTTCAATAGTTTGATTCCTACTTAACTAGCTATTAATTTAAATTTATTTTATCATCTTCCCAGGTTGTGGTGTCACCATAGCCCGCTTAATGTCTGTGCGACCAGCGGTTTTAGAATAAGCTTGAGTGAGACAGTAATTTTGTTTCTGTGTCTGGATTATTCACCTAATATCATGGTCACCAGGATGAATAATATTCTGTAGTGTAAATGTATCATGTTCCTGTAGCCATTTACTGATTGAGATTTGATGGATTCTTTGTCTTTGCAATTATGCATAGTCCTGCCATCAACAGTCATGTGTATTATCTCCTTGCATGTTTTTTGGTGGGATCCCTGGGACCACAGCATAGGTCTAATTTTATCATCTGAGGAATCTCCATCCTGCTTGCCAATGGCCACACTTATTTATATTCCCACTAAGATACCCTACATCCTCATCAAGGCCTGTTTTTGTATTTTTATTTAGTTTTTGCCTTCTGATAATAGCCATCCTTACTCTGGTGAGGCGATATCTCATTGGGTTTTGATTTGTATCTCCCTGGTGATTACTGAGGATGGATGTGCTTTGCTACACCTGCTGCCCTTCACCCGTTGTCTTTTGAGAAGTGACTACTCAGATCTACTGCCTGTTTTTAAATATGGCATTATTTGTTTTTTGCCATTGTGTTTTTAAAAATATATTTCACACATTAACTTTTTGCCTAAAGTATAATTCAGAAAGTGTTTTCTTTCATTTTATAAATTATTTTTAAGTTTACTTACATGAGCATGAACAAATGCCGGATTTCTGCAAACTATGAATCAACGCTCACAGTTTAATTTTACAAGACATAAATAAATATTTTCAAAGATACGAGGTTTTCTGTGACAACATCATTAACTTTCCTGACGTTTTAAATATAATGAAAAGAAAGGAAGTAATTCTTTAAAACATGGTTTATTTCCATTCTAACTCTTACAAATAAGTGTTCATGTCTGAAGATGGGTAACAGAAAAAGAAACCCTTATATGAAGAATCCATTTAACTAGGGAAGATTAATTTGGTGTATGTAAGGGTATTTCCAAGTAAAGAAGATGTTAGGGATTTTATTTCTCAATATACAATTACTCTTATAGCTGCTAATAGTATATTAATAATAAAGCACAAATTTCCTTCAAAGAGGAAACAGAATTAATACTTGAACTTCACAGGTTATAAACAGTTTCATATTTTATGTTAGGGACACAGTTGGGCTATAAACTTAAGCTACGTCTTTTCTACTATAAGGTTTGAATTCAGCCTGTGCTCTCTCCCACTTTCCTTGTTCTCATCTGGCACTCTACTACTGAGCCACTATTCCAGACTTGCTTTTATTCTTTTTTTAAAATCTTTTTTTTTAATTGTATAAATACTGTACAGAGAGGTTACAGTTACATGAGCAAGGTAATGAGTACATTTCCTATCAAGCATTGTTACCTCCTCCTTTGTTTTCCCCTCCCTCCTCCCTTCCTTCCCCACCTCCACAACTATACTCCCTCCTCCCATACTCCCCCCCCCCCAAATTGTAAAACATAGTGTCTTGTGCATCTCATTGTTACAATGGGTCAACCTATATCCCTATTTAAGCATTTTGTTTTTGTCCCTTCCCCTCCCCAAATTAGAGAAGTGTATATATAAGATTCAGGGCATCAACATCAAATACAGTGAAAACAGGGGTTATACCCTGGAGGAGGAACATACAAAGAAACAACAAAAATCACATTCACATGGTATATTATAAATGTGTTAGAAACAATAGCAAGAAAGAAAAAAGCACTTGTGTCCCTATCTTGAGGTTCATTTCGCTTAACAACATCTTATCTGCTCATATGTATGTAGCTTTTGACCTTTTCTACTTGTCTCAGACATATACTAGTTATTGCAAATAAGGGAAACCATGGGACCTATGTTTCTTTGGGCCTGGCTTACTTCACTTAATAGAATTTTTTTCAAGTCTTGACTCCCCTGATTTAACTGCAAGATTTGAATGAAAAGAATTGGTCATCTTTCTATCCCTCCCCTCTCACTTAGGGCCAGTTGTACACAGTGACTGCAAATCTAAAGGTTTTTTTTTCTTTTTTTGGTTGGTCATGGGGCCTGAACTCTGGGCCTGGGCGCTGTCCCTCAGCTCTTCAGTTCAAGGCTAGCGCTCTACCACTTGAGCCACAGCACCACTTCTGGCTTTTTCTGCTTAGTGATGCTGAGGAATCAAACCTAGGGCCTCATGCATGCAAGGCAAGCGCTCTATCACTGAGCCACCTTCTAAAGTTTTATCTAGTATTTCAGAGAGTTTGTGTTTGAAGTGATAGAGAAATGACATAACCTCCAAACGCTAAAAATGACTGTCATTTTTTCCCCCATGAGAATGAGGCTCACAGAAGGAGAGTTCCTGTCTAAATCTGTCTGGAATTCTTCGCCACTTACTGGTGGGTGTGTGTACCTTAATTGGAGCCTCAGCTTTTTCCACACTCCCAGGACCATGTGAGCTCACTTGTTTGAAGTACCAGGGTGGTGGGAAGGTGTGTGGTTAAAAATACAGTGGAAACACGCTGCTTCATAACAGGACTCAAATAGATCTCCTCTTGTCATGTGTTTTGTAATTTTTGAATAGCTCAAAGTTCTCTGTCACATTTAACAGTGTTGGACTTTTGCTCAGGATTCATTTTCAACTAATAGAAATTGGAGATTTCTTTTGATAATAATTTAATCACAGGACTGCTTGGGAATTACTGCCTAGAATAAGGGAGATAGTTGATTTTGAATGAAAAGCCCCTTCATAAAACATGGTTAAAAGCCTAAGGAAGACACAGGAGTAGCAGCAGGTCTTGGTAGGTAAGCAGGAAGTGGATTTCTGCTATGGGTTTTGAAAGAAACAATCTGTTTAGAAGATATCTAGTATAATATATCAGAGACCAGCCAAAAAGTAGAGGACAACATAACAGAAAAAAAAAAAAAACGGTCCAAGGATTATAACATGTGGATGCTTTATCTTCATCCAGAAAAGGACAGACCTTTCAGAAAGTTTACTTTAAAAATATTAACTGGGAGCCTGGTGTGGTGGGCTAAGGCCTGTTTTCCTAGAAAACCAGGAGGCTGAGATCTGAGGATCATAATTCAAAGCTGCCTAGGAATGAAAATCTGAGACTCTTACTGCCAATTAATACCAGGAAGCCAGAGTGGAGGTGTAGATCTAGTGGTAGAACATTCGCCTAGTGGAAAAAGCGAAGGAACAATGCCCAGGGCCCTGAGTTCAAGCCCCAACACTAGCATAAACAACAACAATAAAACCTAAACTTGATACAAACCTAAGCCAAACTCTCTCCTGGTAATATCTCCCCCTGGTAATTTCTACTATCTTTGGCCTCATCAATTTTTATAATATCATGGATGCTAATTGATTGGAGCATTCTTATGGGGCTTAAAACCTTACCTAGAGCTAATTACCTATTAGATTGTTTCCAAAATCTGAGGAAGAGAGAAAGGCTTTGGGTCTCCAGGCTGTGTAATTCTGCCCTTGACCACTAATGTAATTGGGGCCTCATGAATTTCCCCTGAGAGAAGTCCCACCCACTTCTCTGGACCCCAAATGTGCACTGACTCCTGCGGTTGGTGAAAAGGTCTTGTATGGGAGGGATTGGGAATTAATATGTATTGAAATACGGAATGCCCTGGCTACATTTTTTTTGTCTGACCTTTGCATAGTTAAATGAAACTATCTCCTCACAGGGAGTTTTGGCTTTGTGTCAGGTTTGAAAAAGGAGAGAAAAAAGAAAAAAAGAAAGAAATAGAAAAAAAAATGCTCTTAGCCTAGAGAGGAGACTGGCCAGTGATCCTTGACAGATATTGGAAGGGAGACAATTCCAGCCAGGCTGCCCTCACTTCCTCCTGTCTGTACTTTGTGCTCTGCCCTGGGGCAGAATAACTGATGGGAAATTACATCTATAGGAGAGCTGAATATTGCTTTAAAATGCCAATAGGCTTAGAAGCAGACAATAGAGACTTTATTTCATTTCATTTTATTTTGCTCAGGAAATGTTTTATACAGCAGAGCTGGGAGAATGGGAGGCAATCAGACTTGTAAAAAGTTAACCTTGAACAAAGGAAACACCCAAAGCTTCATGTTGTCTGCAGCACTGAAAGCTTTTGCAGGGACAAAGCCAAATCAATTGCCACGAAGCCTGTGGAAAACACAAGCGCAAAAGCCTACCCTTCCCTCCTCCCTTCCATCAAGGTCTTCATAGTCTATTTCTTTTCCTTTTTGCTTTTCTTCTCTTGTTTTGTTTTTGACCAAACTACCCCAGGGAAGCAATGCCTGCTAGTAGCAAAAGACTCTATTCCTTTTGTTTCGTGAACACCATGCAGGCCCTGGCTAAGCTGGCTCCTCCTGGGTCTGGCTGCTCCCTTTTCTTTTGTCTCATCTTTTTACTCATGGAACTTGGAAAGAACTCTATTGTCACTTTCTACTGAGGGTGGGTTTAGAAAAGAATTAGTAGTGAATAAAGGTTACCATGTGCAGCATCCGAGAGAAGAGAGAGTTAAGATTAAAAAAAAACCATTATCCTAGAGACAAATCATGCTGATATGACAGCATGTAGCCGTAGGAGGGGCCCGTGGGTTGGTTGCAGGACACTGTGAATAATCTCATTGTGTGGCAAGTAGAAGGTACTGACTGTGTGTGCACTGTTCATTGCCTGAGCATACCAACCCAAAGCAGACACCCAAGATGTCTTAGAGTCAATATTCTGAGAAGAGATGGAAAGACAGATGGGTAGGTAGATGGATAGATAGATAGATAGATAGATAGATAGATAGATAGATAGATAGATAGATAGATAGATAGATAGATAGATGATAGATAGATAGATAGGTTGGTAGGTAGAGATGGGGGAGGAGACACGAGACAGTGGCTCATGCTTATAAACCTATTATCCTGGTTATTTGGAAGATTGAGATTTAAAGATCATGGTTCAAGGCCAGCCTGGGTAGGAAAGTTCCTGAGACTTTTATCTCCAATTAACCACCCAAAAGCCAGAAGTGGAGGTGTGTCTCAAGTTGTAAAGTGCTAAGGGAAAGCACCCCAGACCTAGTAGCAGCAGGATGGGGGTGGGGGGGGGAGGAGGAGGAGTGTGAGGGGGGAGGGGGAGGGAGAGAGAGAGGAGCAAAAGCATTCCATCATAATTAGAAAATAGAAAGTAAAAAATCTTTCTCTTTTTTAGTTTAGTTTTTTTTTGTGTGTATTTGTGTCTTTCTCTTTTGTCTTGTTTGTGTGTATGTGTATTTGTGTCTTTCTTCTGTTTTGTCTTGTTTGTACGTATGTGTATTTGTGACTTTTCTTCTGCTTTGTCTTGTTTGTATGTGTGTATTTGTGTCTTTCTCTTTTGGCTTGTTTGTGTGTATGTGTATTTGTGTCTTTCTTCTGTTTTGTCTTGTTTATACGTATGTGTATTTGTGACTTTTCTTTTGCTTTGTCTTGTTTGTGTGTGTGTATTTGTGTCTTTCTTCTGTTTTGTCTTGTTTGTGTGTGTGTGTATATTTGTGTCTTTCTTCTGTTTTGTCTTGTTTGTGTGTGTGTATTTGTGTCTTTCTCTTTTGTCTTGTTTGTGTGTATGTGTATTTGTGTCTTTCTTCTGTTTTGTCTTGTTTGTACATATGTGTATTTGTGACTTTTCTTCTGCTTTGTCTTGTTTGTGTGTGTGTATTTGTGTGCAGTACCGGGCCTTGAACTCGGGGCTTCCATCTTTTACTTGTCTTTCTTTCTCACAGTTGGTACTCTATTACTAGAGCCATGTCTCCAGTTTGATATTTTGCTGTTAATTGGAGATGGAGCCTCACATATTTTTCTGTTTGGGCTGGTTGCAAACTATGATCCACCAGGACGTAGCCACTTGAGTAGCTGGGAGTCCAGATATGAGCCAAGTATGGTAGCTCAAGTGGATCATTCTGGCTGCTTGGGAGGTAGAGTGGGCAATTTCAGTTCAGGGCCATGTTACACAGAGAAGAAATTCACAAGACGCCATCCCAAGCAATGACGTCTTGTGATCCAGTCTATGTCTGTTTCCAGGTGTGGAGAAGCACAGTGGTGGTGTGTATGTTGGTATGGGCCTGTCATCCCCAATGACACAGAGAAGTCCAAGCAGGAAGATGGCCATCCAGGCTGGCCCTGGGCGAAAACTGAGACCCCTCCCCCACTGCAAAAATAATGTAAAAGGGAGCAGGATGTATCGCTTCAGTGGTAGAGTAACTGCCCGGCTAGCTAAGGTACTTTTTGTTAGTGAAGAAAGAAGTTGAATATATCTGACCTTTAAAAATAAGTTTCACTGTTCAGTTCCGAAGGAAACGTTTTCAAAACTTAGTTTTTTGACATAATGTTTTGTACATCTCATTGCTGCAATGGTCCACCTGTATCCTGATTTAAACGATTTGTTTTTTCCCTTCCCCTCCACAAATTATACCAACATCAAATACAGTGAAAACAGGAGTTATACTGTGGGGGAGGGACATACAAAGCAACAAAGAAATCATCTATAAATATGTTAGACACAATAGCAAGAAAGAAAAACCATTTGAGTTCTTATCTTGGGGCTCATTTCACCTGAAATCAACTTATCTGACCTTTTCTGCTTGTCCCAGACATATACTAGTTATTGCAAATAAGGGAAATCATGGAACCTATGTTTCTTTGGGCCTGGCTTACTTCACTTAATATAATTTTTCCAAGTCTTTCCATTTCCCAACAAATGGGGCAATGTCATTCTTTCTGATAGAGGCATGGGTGGGGTGGGGAGGGAGATGGGAGGGTAGGGATGGGAAGGGAAAATGAAGGAGGAGGCACCAAAGCTTGAGAAGAAATATACTCATTACCTTGCTCATGTAATTGTCACCCCTCTGTATGGTATTTTCACAATAAAAATTATTAATAAAAAATAAAATGAATATACAGAAAAAAACAACTTGAATAGTCCTGGTGATCCAATTTGGCTGGTTATTTGCTGTTTGTCAGCAGTAGGTGAGTGCATGTATCTCGGTCTCCTGCTGTGCCTTGAGTACAATCTCTTCATAATTAAGTTGTTGAGACTTCCTGGCAAATGTAGCTGTGTTAAGAGGCTGGAATTTGAAAGGAGGGCTAGATCCTGAGCTGTCTCCGTGTGAATGGGGTTGGGGGCCCTTGTAAAAGCCTGGGCTGAGGGGACTCTTGCTTTTGCCTTTCCACTTTTTGCCCTGAGGGGACAGAGCCCTTACCAGGCAAGCAAACCCGGCAATGCTTTGACCATGGATATTTTAGCCTCTAGAATGGTGAGAAGACCCCTTTCTGCTTTGTATAAATCATCCAGCCAGCACAAGCACACTAAGCAACCTCCCTGTCCGCCATCCCTCATCTTCCAGTTGGAATGCCCAACTGGTTGTAAAACATCCCCAAGACAGACTCAGGATGATGTTGTGGAGTGATCAGCGCTCTGGTGGCAACAAGCGTTATATAAACGGTCAAAGTGGCCCTCCTGTCAGGAGGAACATGTTAGTAGCATCCTGAAAGATCCCTTTATATACTAAGATGGTTATTAACAAACTATCCAAGCATGGCCCCTCAGGCTGTTGGTGAGAATTATTTGATTTAATAAAACACATTTCCTACAATGATTATTTACTAACTTACTTGTATCCCCCCTCGTGACAATAATTCAGATTGCCAACTCATTGTCTTTGAGGATCACTGTTGCATTGGCTCACCCTTTGTCCTTTGTCTCACCATTTTGTTATTCTTCCCTCTCTGTGGCCAGACCACCCTGCACACACCCAATCTCTTCTGCCAGCCCATTTTTAAGAGATTAAATGGAACATAGTGTGGACTAACTCAGAAAGAAGAATTGCTCAGAGAGTAGAAACAGATCCTGTTGTCTTTTCAAATTGTGGTGTGGTTATTTGTGTGCTTATTTTATTGTCAAGGTGATGTACAGAGGGATTGCAGTTACATATGTACAGTAGTGAGTACATTTCTTTTTCTTTTTTGGCGGGGGGGGGGTCTGGTCGTGGGGCCTGGACTCTGGGCCTGGGCACTATCCCTCAGCTCTTCAGCTCAAGGCTAGCGCTCTACCACTTGAGCCACAGCGCCACTTCCAGCTTTTTTTCTTTTTGCTTATGTGGTGCTGAGGAATCAAACCCAGGGCCTCGAGCATACAAGGCAAGCGCTCTACCACTGAGCCACCTTCCCAGCCCCAATAGTGAGTACATTTCTTGTCCAATTTGTTACCCCCTCCCTCATTTTTCTCCCATTTTCCCTCCCCCAATCCTCCCAACCCCCCACAAGGTGTACAGTTTAATTGTGGTCTCTTAAAAGGAAGAGTCTGCTCAACTGGGTCAGCATGCTCTACTGATTTTCCTTTATGAAGAAATATTAATCTGATTCTGATTATTGTCTTCAGCTTATCAGGAGATAAATGGAAGTTTCTGGAAGAATTCAAGAGAATTTGCAGTCTCTAGCTTGGGGAGTTGAGTAAACACAATAAATTGGAGCAGTTGATCACCAAAGGTAATGTGTTAAGAAGGGCATCTAACCCTATTCTGCTAAAATAAAACTTTCAGGAAATTAAAGAGTTTTCTCTTTCTCACAAAAGTTGGACTTTAGGCATACACTGGATCTACCAGTTTTATATAAAGCTTAAAAAATAAAGTCATAGCACAGTGTAATGAAATAAACAATTTTAAAACAAACAGTGAGAAGGATGAAATTATCTGCGACAGTTTGCTAACAGAAACTTAAGACAAAAATACAGTATGAGTAGTATTGCCTTCGTCTCCTGTAAAGAATTATTCTATAAGTTCAGGTTAATGTGGAGAATTGTCTTACAGAATCCTATCTGTCCATGAACTGTAAAAGTGAAATACAAATTCCTAATTTATAGAAAAACAACATCAGGATTTGGGCTTGACTTGAAACTACATATGACCAAGCAGAAATAAATATGTCAGTAAATTTCACTGTATAACAACTCCTAGTACAGGTGCTAACTAAACAAACAACACAAGAAAAGCTAGTTTCTCCATAATATGTGTTTTTGGAGGTATATAAAATTAGTTTCCCAGCACTTTTCCCTATATCTACTAGATTTGTACAAAGAGCTTTAAAGTAAGATGAACATTAGTGCTTCTATCCAAATGTAAAATGAGAAAATTGGTAGTATGATTGCCAACAATCAAAATAGTGATATCAGATGACATCCCATAATCATTTCACATGTCTTGCCAATATTCCAATCTGTTTCTTTCACAGAGGATATTTTTACTTAATTGGTAGATGACTTCTCTTCTATTTTATATGAGCAGTATTTGAGATGACATTTTCATAGTTTTCCTGGTTCCCCTCCCTATGTCATTAGTGACAAAAATCAAATGTCACTATAAACAACTACTTTTAGGATTTATTATATAAAATTCAGTTGTTCAACGAGAAAACTGCTATGTTCCAAGGAGAAAACTTTGAGGCAAACCTTTACTCTGTCTTTCCAATGAGTCCCAAGCATCACTTGGATGTTCAGCATTAGTTGTTCCTGAGAGCTGTGAGTGATCCTGATATTAACCTTGTCCTTGGAGAAGATGGATATAGATCAAATCATTGTACAGAGGAAAACTTGGCCTGGGAAATGTAACAGCACCTTCCCTAGTGTGAGAAGGTCAAGTCAGGGTTATATCTTCCACTGTAGCAAGAAGAAAGGAGCAAAGAGGAATGTGATAGAAATATTCTGGAGACATACTGGAGGAAAGTTGTGTCCCGATGACTTTTGGTTTCTCTGTGAGAAAATTCTGGGACAGAATTTCCCTGAAGATACATAAAGTGACACACACTGAAGTGCATTAACTACCCAAACAGGTGCTAATGAGATTTCTAGACTAAAAGTCTCAGAAGGAAGAGTCCCTTTCCTAGCCCATGACCTGCACCACATGTCAAGATGTAGATTCAGCCCCCTAACCTGATTCTTTTTCTTAAATAAGTTTTTAATTGCAAAAATACTGTACAGAGGGGTTACAATCACATGAGCAAGGTAGTGAGTACATTTCTTATCAAACATAGTTGCTTCCTCCTTTGTTTTTCCCCTAACATCCCTTCCCTCCCACCTCCACATACATCCCCCCCCCCCACCCGCCTAAATTGTAAAATTTTTTGACATAGTAATTCTTTCCATGGAACAACTTCCTTAAATCTCAGCCCTTTTGATACGAATTGGTTGTTCCTGGGAAACCTTGGTATCAACAGTGCCCTCTGGAAACAAAATGCTCACTCTAGACCAAAGTGCCAGCTCAGCCATTCACTTTGTTTGCTTCAATATTGAATGTGAGGCACAGAGCTCGCTGTAGGATAATCAGGTGAAGCCACATGTCTTGTGATCTATACGTATGGCTCCTTCGAGAACATAATTCTTAATAACATGAATAATACCCTTGGTCGTTTGCTCAACCTCCTCCCTCCAACATTTGTCCTTTGAGACTGGCAACAGAGAATTTGAGAAATTTTCTTCTGAAATAGGTTCTCAACTCCCCAACACATTTTTCAGTGTGATTTCTTAGTTTTCCAGATGAGTGAGTGTTAGGGAAACACAGAGCTAAAAACTGAGGTAGAGTAGTGCTCAAGCTTTTACAGTAGTCTTCCTTCCTATAGTGATCCCCAACTCATGAGGGATACATCAGTTAGCAGCCCTCTGGCATCCTGTCTTACGACTTCACTCATGTAGGTCCTGACTTAAGCAAAGTTCTGGAAAGAAGGTACATAATTTCTTACGAGACCCACCACTCAGCTTCTGTCTTGATGGGTATCTCTACTCATGGGAACAAGGCAAAGTGACCGACCTGGAAGCTAATTCCCACATGGTCTCTAGTCTTGAATGCTTGTTTTGTGGGTTACTCAGCCTCTGAAATTCAAGTGGAGAAAATCCATTTAGATGAATGTGCGGTATTATTAAATCTGTAATAAAGATCAGACATTCATCTTCCTGGTTTGCTTACCTCGTACGTCTGCCCTCTCAGTAGGAGATAAATATCGCCTCTCTGTGCTGAATCTGGGAGCCGGTGCATCGTGGACACTGGGAGAGAGGCGGGCTGAGCTGTTTTTTTGTATATGATGAGTCAATCTATCAGGTGCTCTAGTGGTAGTTTGGTTTTTCTCATTTTCTTCCTAGGGATTCTCAGTCCACCAGTGTCTCCTCCTCAACGGACTACTACCTTGTGTCTCTCTCAAAACCTTTTTTCAGCAACTGTTCCACTGCGCACACTAGCAGCCTTGACTTAGATGAAATTCCTGTAGAGGTGTGTCTGGCGCACCTGGTGCCTGTGCCAATGACAACTGTAGCAAACAATGCAAGTCGAGTGTGAGCCCAGAAATGCTGTATGTGCCCTTGTCACAAAGTTCAGGAAACCTGTGTGGCATGAGAGCTATGGGTGTTCCTTTAGCTCATCTATGCTCTCCTCAGCTTCATCCAAGAATCACATGGTGCTTTGTCACAAAAATAGCTAGGAAGTGAACACCAAGGTCACTTATCCACGGAACAAGGTTGCAAACCATAGCTTTGTCATCAAAGACAAGACTCCACACATTTGTGTCGGGATTGCTGACAGGTGCTGCTCTGTGCTTTAGTGATACTTCCTTCTTCTTCACCTTCTACACAGTTCCCCCTCCCTCCCTCCTATTTTCTACAATGTCCTCATTATCTGTCTCATTTACCTCCAGCCACGGTGAGACTGCACATGTACATTTCATCACCTAAGTCTGGGTCTCCTCTTCCCACTACAATAAGCAAGGCATCAAGAAGTCTTGTGAAGAGGAGCTTCCTTTTCAAAATATGCCCAACTCAACAGGGAGACTTCAGAATTGAACTCAGAGATCTGTCTCTAAGAGATGAACCCCACACACTAGCAAATCTATAAGCAGCATAGATCTTCTTCTTTGGTCTGTCCACATTTGTGTCACAATCTACTCCAGCAACCCCCGGTTGGCAAGACCCACTCTGCTCTGTATCTACTTAGACATGAACCAGTTTCTCTAGTGTCCAAAGACTTATTCTTTTCAGGAAAATTTTCTCATCCCTAATCTATTCACAGCTGGCCTATGTTATCATGACTAGAAATTGGTGCAAAATTGCACTCAGCCCGGTGCTGTTTTCATGACCTTCACTTTTATGCAAGTTCCTGCCCAGTGGCTAGACAGTTTTGTGAATTCTACTAGACAATAGACGGAGATATTTTTTTCTCTGTATTAATTAATGCTATGTTCTCGTTCCATTCCCAGGTTGTTTTTTAAAATAAATCTTTGCCCTTTGTCCTACTCTGATCACCTAGACACATCACCCTTCCAGACACTCACAGAGCCAGGAGTTCAGTATTCCTCTCCGGCTTTGTAGCCTGTCCCAGGGAAAGAGAAAGGGGAGGTGATGTCAAACCTCTTCATCAAGCTAAGTGAAGAAATGGGAGACGTGTCCCTCCCGGTGGCTCCAGGAGTGATAGAAGAAATCCCTGGGGGGAAGTGGGAACCATGTCTCACAAAAAGTTTCAGCATATTAGGGATTTTTCCCTTCCTCTTCTCAAAGCAGTGCCTAACTGCACCTCACTTTCAGCCCTGTTTCTGATTTGTTGTAGTATACTGTTGCTAGAAGCTGAGTGGGAAAAGTTGGCACCAATAAACACCTTTGTAATCCAATCCACTTTTTTCCCTGGTTGTATAAAGTGGAAGAAAGAATGAACACTTTGAAGTCCTTTGAATGCTTGTATTTGCAGTGTTTTCTTAATTTTTTTTTATTGTAGTCAGAACTTTTTGAATGGGGCATTGAACAGATATGAACAAAGATGAAGAAAAAGAAATCCAGCATATACATGTCAGACCCATGTTCCAGCCAAGGACGCGGCACAAGGTGGTGGAGAACTGAGCTGGCTATTTAGTTTTTACTGTAATGAAGATTTAGAGTGCCATACCTGTATTATAAGAGGAGTTTTATGCCTTGGAAAGTGTACCTCATTTATTTTTGTAGACATGTTCATAGTCTAGTGCGTTAGACACAGTAAATAAAGTACAGAGATGGTAAAGATATGCCCACACTACAGTAGAAGCACAGAGAAAAATCATCTAGTTTAGAAGATGAAGATAGACTACTCAGAAGAGATAAGAGAAGAATGTTAGAGGACCTGGAGGATGTGAACGATTGCACAAGGCTGTAAAAGATATTTTTGATAAAGTAGAAAAGTATGTATGTATGTATAAATAACTTTCAAGAATCTACAAATACTTCAACAGATTGAGAACACAAGCATATTTAAGAAAGTTGATGAGGGGCTGGGAAGGTGGCTCAGTGGTAGAGCGCTTGCCTTGCATGCCTGAGGCCCTGGGTTCGATTCCTCAGCACCACATGAGCAAAAAGAAAAAAGCCGGAAGTGGCACTGTGGCTCAAGTGGTAGAGCGCTAGCCTTGAGCTGAAGAGCTGAGGGACAGTGCCCAGGCCCAGAGTTCAGGACCCATGACCAGAACCCCCCACCCCCCACCCCCAAAAAAAGAAAGTTGATGAAAGGAGAGCATAGCGTTGAAATGATTTGGCTCCAAAATTTTAGGAGAATAGCACACTCAATTGATATTTCAGAAATAATCACATATGTGGCAGCTGGATAATAAATTGGGGAGGGGCCAGGAAATCTACAAAATGGAAAGTAGAAAATTCAGCTAAGAAAAGAAGAGGATTAATGTAAGGCAATGACAGAAGTAGTACTAGATAATAAAATTTTAATTATGATTGAAGTAGAATTGATGGAGCATTGAAATGGAGTAGGGGAAAGCGAGAATTCTAAAATAAAATTTAAACATCTTGGGAAAATATGAATATTTGGTTGTGTCTCCTCAAATGTTTGTGTCACCCTAAAATCCATTAGGCTACAATCCTCACCGCTAATGTAAGTATTGGGAGGTAGGCAATTTGGAAATGTTTGAGAATTTGAGAATGAAATCCTCATGAATGGATGTGTCTTCATGAGAGAAACACAGAGAGCACTCTCTACCCTCTTAAATACAACAAAAACAAAAACAAAAAACAGGTGAAAACATAAGGAGGAGACCTAATAACACCCTCTCCAGAATTTCACTATACCTAGCACTTGGATTTCAGATGTTCAGAACTATGAGAAATAAACTTCTTTGCTGGTAAGGAAGCCAATCTGTGACATTTTTGTTATATAGCCCAGAATAACTAAGACAGAATATGGTATTATAAATTGCTGAGGAGGAAAAATTATGATTGGTAAGTTGTAGAGGGGTCATGGAATGTTTTTCTGGTCAAGTTATGTTTCAATTTTGTTCAAGTAATGTTGAGAATTCAGTGGCTGTTACAAGCCAGCTCTTTGAGTAAGATGCTGAGCTGGAGATATAGACTATAAAGTATCCCAAGTGCATAGTAGAACAGTTAGTGTGCTTTTCTGAATGGAAGAGAAAAGATCTAAAGATAGGATTGATTGTGCCAATGCAGAAACAGGTAGAGGAAAATTAGCTCATGAATTTTAATAGGAAATAGACAATTAAGAGGAGTTCTTGAGAAAATCAGGAAAATTACAGGTGAAACAAGTGACTGAAAAGCTATCCATTAGGTTGCAAATAAGAGATCACTGGTCTTTTAGTCAGCTTTCCTTTGCCATGACAACATATTTATAACAAACAACTTTAAAGGACTTGTTTATTTGATTCATGATCACAGACATTTGGCTCCATAGTGGTTTGGCCCTGTTGCTTTTAGGGCCAGGTCATAGGAGATTATCATGGGAGGAGCAGATGGTGGAGCAAAGATGCTCATCTCAAGGTGTCTTTGAAACAAGGAGAGAAATGTACAGGAAGGAGCCATGGTCCCCAAATCCCATTCCAGGACACACCTCACAATGACCTTCCTTCCTTCCTTCCTTCCTTCCTTCCTTCCTTCCTTCCTTCCTTCCTTCCTTCCTTCCTTCCTTCCTTCCTTCCTTCCTTCCTTCCAGGAAGCCCTCACTCCTCAAAGATTCCGCCACCTCCCAAATAGCACAATAAGCTGATGGCCAACCATTGGCTTCTAGATCTTTGGACAACCAATGACCATGGAAAGAATGATTTTCAAGGAGAAACAGACACACAATGTATGAATCAAAAGCAAAGACGAAACTTAAGTGGACAAATAGAGCAAAATAAAGTTTGAAGAAGGGTTTGAAAAGGGTTTGAAGAAGGGTTTCTTTAATTAGGTGATATAAATTCAATCTATTTATAAACTGAGATAGAAGGAAAATTCAGAGTGAAAAAAATAGAGGAAGTAGATGAAGAAGTGCAGACCTGAGATGGAATGAGGTTCATAAAACACGTTTTAGAACATAACCATGGGCTATGGTAAGGGAATACCTCTTTTCTCAGGTTCTGGGTGGGAACACATTTGAGGCAAGCACTCTACCACTGAGCCACCTTCCCAGCCCCTAGGAGCACTTTTGAAGGGAGCAAATTTATCCTGGAGTCAGAGCAGGGAAATCACAAAAGATAACTGATAAAAGCAATTTCATGTTGAAGTAAACAAAGAAGGATTATTCTTGGCAGAAGTGACTGTTTCTTATCACAATGAGAAATTAATTCAATTGATAATAATGAAGAAAAACAAAACTAATCTCTAGACTAGTCTCTAGACTCTAGTCTAAAAACAAAAAAATGGAAATGACAGTATTATCTAATAATTAAAGCAAGTGCTTTACTGTGTACATTTTTTTTTTTTTTGGTCCAGTCGTGGGGCCTGAACTCTGGGCCTGGGCGCTGTCCCTCAGCTCTTCAGCTCAAGGCGAGAGCGCTCTACCACTTGAGCCACAGAGCCACTTCCGGCTTTTTTATCTTTTTGCTTATGTGATGCTGAGGAATCGAACCCAGGGCCTCAGGCATGCAAGGCAAGCGCTCTACCACTGAGCCATCTTCCCAGCCCTACTGTGTACATTTGTCATGTATTAAATGCTTTTCCAAAATGAACTTTGTGCATATTTTAACCCTATTTAATAGGATTAACTGCCTATATTTTTCTATTGAGGAAATGGGTTCAAAATAATTTCACTGGCTGCTGGTGGCTCATGCCTATAATCCTAAACTCTTACCTCCAATTAACCACTAAATAAACTGGAAGTAGAACTCTGACTCAACTGGTAGAGCCCTTTCCTTGAGCACAAAAGCTCAGGGATAGTACCCAGACCCAGAGTTTAAGCCCTAGTTCTGGTAAAATAAAATAAAAGAATAAAAAAGTATTGAAATGACTTTTCCAAATTTACACATTCATAAGGATTCACAAACATTGTGTCTCCAAAGAATATACTCTTGTACTCTAGTTATTCTTATCTAGAAAAGACTATAAACTCTAAACTTTGGGCAAACTATTTAATTCCAGGATAGCATCTATTCAAATTCAAATTCATAGAATTCCAGTTTCTATAATGTGTCCTACTTCAATAAACCCAATGAAGAAGATTCAGTAGAGAAAAGCAATGTGAGACAAAGTTTAAATTTAAGAATGACAAATTTCATGGCGAAATCCTCTTCCTCTTAACCTAAGAGAATAAACGGACTAAATGCTGAGGTTAGTTGGATTTGTTAAAAAACAGATTGCTGATAGAACCAGTTCTGAGTTCTTTTTCTAGGCAGGATGTTATACTTATAATCTTCCAATTTCTTCATTTAATATTTAGATGCTACTTTTTCCTTTCCGTCTGCCTTTTCAAGAAAAGTGCAATATTCTCTAGTTAATTGTCCAAAAGACCTATTGCAGTAACAAGGTAAATTAAAAATAAGAATACTCATCCCAATGTATGTGTCTATGATGGCTCATTGTAGGCCAAACTAAAGAGAGTTTGCAAGCAAAGTTTAAATTTACAGAATTTGAAATCATCAAATTACCTTAGAATCACAGTCTCTCAACTATCTTCACTACAATCAGATGTTGTTAACATTTCTCTTTATAGAGGAAGAAACTAATAAGTGGATGGCTATTACTAAAGTTTGAACAAAAATGTTTCTGTATTAATTCTCCTTAAGCAATTGGGCCTTAAGAACAAATTTTAACTTCAAATTATTATTATTATTATTAATATTATTACTACTACTTCTACTACTACTATTACTACTACTACTACTACTACTACTACTATTATTATTTGCCAGTCCTGGGGCTTGAACTCAGCCTCAGGACTGTCCCTGAGTTTCTTTTTGCTCAAGGCTAGCAGTCTACCACTTGAGCCACAGGCCACTTCCAGCCTTTTTGGGCAGTTTATTGGAGATGAGAGTCTCATGGGCTTTCCTGACTTGCTTTGAACTGTGATCCTCAGATCTCAGCCTCTTGAATAGTTAGGATTACAGGTGTGGGCCACTGGCACCTGACACTCAAAGCATTTTTAAAGATAAAACATCACAACTATCACAGAGCTGGTAATTTTTCTCTCTTTCCTTTACACAGCAGCAAATAAGGTGAGGTCACAGCTTCTCACCTTCCCATCTAGCAGGTCCATAGCTAACAATATTATTGTAGCCATGATCTTAAAAAAGAACAATCAAAGTGACAAATCCTTCCATTATTTGACCATGTTTACAAGTGAGCCAGACATTCCTTGTTAACACCAGGAGGCCACCATGTGTTCTAGGCATTGTTTGTGAATCTGTCCACCTGATTATTTTGTGTTCTCTCTAATAGCCCTGATAGCAATGAACATATGTTGTGAGCAAAAGCTGTCAAGCAAAAAAAAGAAAACCCCAGAGTTCTTGCTATCTATCTCTGTCACTTTTAATACACGTTCTTACTCAGTTACTGAAAAAGGAACCAAAGATTTGGATTATTATCCCTTTAGTATTTCACATGTTGGAAAAGTTTTTCGATAAATTTGAAATCAGTAGAAGGATGCCATTAAAAACGGCCACTCATTTTACTCTATTTAAATTCATAGCCTAGAACACTGTGGCTAATCATTAGTCATGGCTAATAAAACAAGGCCAGAGTAATTGACAAGAATGTATCAGAGAGGTCTACTCCATCATTTCCAGATATAGTACATTGCATATGACAAAATGCTGTAGAAGAGGAAAAGCTTGAACGAGGCAGAATTTACAAGGGAAAGAGGCCAAAAAAAATCTTTCCTCTTAGAAACACATGGCTTCTACAGATTATGTGATTTTTAAATATGCCTGACATTTTTATTAATGTGTTTAAAGAAATGTTTACCTAAGCAATCTCATTCTCCAGTAGTTTTCACTAAATGTTCTCCCTTAACCATGTGTTTTATCTTTGCATTTTACAATCTGACAAATAAAAACTTCCAGGAGAGCATGTCGTGCATGCAGGTTCATTCAAGCTCAGCTGCTAGCATCACCTGAGGCTGTAAGCTTTTCACTACAGCTGCTTTGCGGTAAACCAATTACAGTCATTTCCTACAGATTATGAGTCACACTTTTAAGAGTATAATCTTATGTGTCTTAATATGACTTGGGTAAAATTCCACTGGATTATGGTAGCAGTGTAAGCTTGTATTAGGAGCATAAGATAGGCCTTATTACAGGACTGGGGTATTTTCTATTCAAGTCATGTCCATATTTCATTAGAAAGTGCATGTGAATAACTCACACTCAGCACTGATTTTAAAACATCTAAAAAAAGTGGGAGGAATCAACCTACCGAGTTATGAGGTCATTCTGCAGATACAAAACTATGTGAGAAGAAGATGGATTATTTAAAAAAAAGGTTTTGGATGATGCTGTTAACACTCAGCCTCCGGAATGGGACTCTGGACTGATTATATCAGTTTTCTTAAAGACAGATTTCAAAATGCATACTGTTTCTTTGGGTCTGGCTTACTTGACTTAATATGATTTCTTTCTAAGTCTTTCCTTTTCTTTACAAATGGGGCAATGTCATTCTTTCTGATGGAAACATAAAATTCCATTATATATATGTATATACATATATATCTCACATTTTCTTATCTATTCATGTACTGAGAGGCATCTGGGTTGGTTCCATATCTTATGCTGCGAATAATGCTGCGATAAACATAGTTCTGCTGGTAGCTTTAGTATGGTCTTGTTTGTGATCATTTGGGTGAATGCCCAAAAGTGGGATTGCTGGGCCATAGGGGAGCTCTATGTGGAGTCTTTTGAGGAACCTCCATACTGCTTTCCAGAGTGGTGGAACAGGTTTACACTCCCACAACAGTGCAGTAGGGTTCTGTTTTGGCCACTTTCCCTCCAGCAAGACCCAAAGAAACACAGACCCTATGGTTTCCCTCATTTGTAATAATTAGCATATGTCTAGGAGAGTCTGAGCAGATGAGCAGAATAGCTCAATAGCTATGTACATATGACCATATAAAATGATGCTAAGCAAAATGAACTCCAAGATATGGACACAAGATGTTTTTCTTTGTTGTTTTTATTGTACTGTATGCTTTCTTCTTTCGTGTTTTTCTTTTTCCTATGGTTTATTTTTTCTGTCATTGTTTTTATGGGCATTGTTTTTGAATTTGGTACCCTAGGTATTGTATATATGTTTGTTTGAATTAGGGAAGGGGAGGGGAACCATGAAATGATGAGACAAAGGACAAAGGGTGAACCAATACAACAGCGATTCTCACAAGACAATATATTGGAAAGGATCTGTACAACTTGGGGGGGAAATGGGAGAAAAATGAGGGAGGGGGTAACAAGTTGGACAAGAAATGTACTCACTACCTTACTTATGTAACTGTAACCCCTCTCTACATCACCTGACAATAAAATTTAAAAAAAACACAAAATGCATTCTGTATCTAAGACTAACAAAACAATAAGATAATAACTAATAATAAGATAATAACCAATAATAAGATAATAACTAATAATAAGAGGTAGTTCTAAATAGTTTAGAAAATAGGGACTGGGGATATAGATTAAGAGTGGTATGTGATCATGCTCAGAGCACTGGGTTTGACTTCCTCAATCACCTAAAGAATAAAAAAGTTAAAATTTACTGAATATTTCACAAAGCATTAAATTATAGCACAGATGCTCCCCTCCCCCCTCCCCACCCAACATACATTTTATTCCTTTCATTAAATCAGGAAAAATACACAGTGAATTTATATATATGACCCAGGACCAGTGGTACAATTTTCTGAGTGTACAAAACCGCACAGGAAGATCAGTTTGGAGAGACACAGGAGAAGCTTTGATGTTACAACCTGACATATCTGTAACCAGCAGAATGTTGAGAAAGGAAATTACAGAGTGCTTGAGATCAGTCGTCACCATCCTGATGAGTTAAATGCCAATATTTACAAAGAAGTTTTGTGCCTTTCATCTATTGTCTTTGTGTAGCAAGAAATGTCTGGGATGGATGCTAGATAACCAAATGGAATTATCCTCTAAGTTACTATCCTTGACCTGAATTTCTCATTAAATTGTTTTCATAAATTGTTATTGTAGTTTAGTGGTAATTTTGCTTGCACATCTTGTTCCAGGCAGATTTTTTTTCCATTTTATCAGAATGTCTTTTAAAAGTAGTTCCAGAAATGGATTATTTACTATATAGACTTAACAGTACCTTCTTGGGCCTGGGAAGGTGGCTCAGTGGTAGAGCGCTTGCCTCACCTGCATGAGGCCCTGGGTTCAATTCCTCAGCACCACATAAGCAGAAAAAGCCGGAAGTGGCACTGAAGCTCAAGTGGTAGAGTGCTAGCCTTGAGCTGAAGAGCTGAGGGACAGCACCCAGGCCCAGAATTCAGGCCCCATGACCAATCAAACAAACAAACAAAACAAAACAAAAGAATAGCATTCTTTGCCAAGAGAAATTGATATACTTAAGGTATTATCCCGATATTGTTACATTTATAAACATAAAAATAAAATATTGCATATACAGACAATCAAATTTACATCCTAAGTGTGAAAACAAATGCATCTCAATTGAAGTATTTGTCTTTAAATTATTTTATAGCAATTTAAAGCTACAGCTTCTGTAGGTCCATCCATGTGTTCCCTGATTGGACCTTAAGATTGCTTATATTCTCAGTGTACTTTTACATCAACAATGTGTTAGTGTTAATGATCTCAGACTGTTCAATCCACTTTAACCCAAGGGAAAAAGAGCTTGAGAAACTTGAATTTAGTGTTTTCATGATCCATGGAACTCACAGAATAGCAGTGGAGAAATCTCATCATCTTGGAAGGGGAGTATGTCCATGGAAGCCACTCTGTAAAAGCAACTTAGAGAATTTTGCTTGGTCCATTTATCCTTTTTGGTTATTAAGAAATCAATCGGTAAGCAGTCACTGAAGTATAATAAAATTTTTTCACAGCATTTTGTTAAATGTCAACATATTTATATTCTTCTTCATCCTTATAATCTTTCCTTTTTGGTATAAAACTGTCAAGACAATTAATTATCACAGGGGTCAAGTTCACCCTTGTACCATAAATTCAAGATACTAGTAGTATTAACATTGGTGACAGGAAGACTTAAAATAAGGAAAATTTCAGCAATGCTAATACTTTTTAAACTTGGCCCAAACTTTAAGTTCTGCAGTCGCTGCAGGAGATTTAGACTGTGCTCATTAGACAGGATTACAGAAAATATTATAATTCAGAAATACTTCCTTTTCCATATTCAAGATTCAGACGATGCACATAGAATTCAAATTATTAATGCGTGTAGGATGTTGATGGGGAAAGGACTATGAAGTTGCATTTAATAATACCTATAATTCCTTAATGTAAATGAGTGCTTTCTACTTGAAACCTGCCTTAGAATTAGAACATAAACCTTAGAATTAGAACATAAATTTTTCCACAACTTTGGTCTTCCCCTTCCAAAATACACAAATTAGTTTTTTTCCCTTTCAAAGTAGTACTAGCTTCTACTCCAAAATGATAGTCCTCATTTATATTTTAGAATTTATTGCTGGTTTTGATTTGATTTATGACTCACAATGTTGACTTCAAAAGTCATGTTTATTTTATAGCCCAATATTTCCTCACTGTCTATTAGGACTTGCCTTAGCTTCTCTTAGTTTGACAACCTCTTGGCTTTGCTTCCGCACCTGGTAAGATATTAGCAGCTAACTAACCGCATCAATCCTTGTTCCTAGCAAGCTTTCCATTCACACCGACGGACTGATTGTCATGGCACTTTTCTTTGTCTTTTCTGTTGAGTTCATCTTCCAGATTGTACATTTGTGCCTTGGTCCCATGAGACTTGCAGAAGTGAGTGTGTTTCTATATTGTTTTTCATTTTTCTTGTAGAACCAAAGGTAACATCAATCAGGAATAAACATCAATTACATGCAGAAAAGAAAGATGTAAAGGCTGCATATCAATGCCCTTCCCACAAGGCCAAGGGTACTGAATATTAATTAGGAAGTGTATTATGAAATACAATATTATCAACCACATCTTCCTATGCATGCCCTTTCTTCCCACCATGCACTTTGTTTTCTTTATGTGCTTCATGTATGTTTTTATTCATATGTGTGTGTGTGTGTATATTCATACATGTATACACATATATGTATGTGCATACATGTATATGCACATACATATGTATAGGCATTTTGGGATTACAAATGATTTTCCTTGATACTTAAACTATGTTGCCTAGTTTTATTTAGGTATCTTAGGGTAAAAAATAGAATTCTTTGTAGTAAATATTCTATGGCTATTTCTTTCTCATTTAAAAGAGATAGTTTCATGCTCCTCTTGGCATTTTATTATCTTATGTCAAGCATCAGTGGGGTTTTTTGATTATCAATACTTTTTAAAATAGGATGACTAATTGTAATGGTTTTATTGAAACATATTCCATATAATTTAAGTTTACCTATAGAATACAGTTCAATGATTTTTGCCAAATGTAGTAATTGTTGCATAATCACTAAAATCTAATCTTAGAAAACAGACACACATATATAGGTATACGTATGTATACATATATGTATATACATATGTGTTTATACATATGTATATATGTTTTTATGTTTATATATGTATATGCACATATATACATACACATATAGGCAGTATTGGAGTTTGAACTCAGGATTTTCCACTTGCTCGCTTGGTGCTTTATCACTTGAGCCACACTACCAGTCCTGCTTTTTTCTAATTATTTTGGACAAGGAGTTAAAAAACTTTTCAACCTTTGCTTTCAATCATACAGTCTCTTAAGTAGCTGGGATGACAGCCACTGATGGCCACTAATTTTAGAATATGTTACCCTGCACTGGTGCCTATTCCCAGTCACTCCAGAGCTACACCCTCTTTTGTGCTCAGTCCAAGGTAAATAGCAACTGAATTTATAGATACGCATCTTCTGCACACTTCCTACAAATGATATTACAATGTGTGATCATTTTTGACTAGTTTTTTCTCATTTCTTGAAATGTTTTTGTGATTTATCTATCTTCCAAAATTAAGTTTACTTTTAACTGCTATGTAAAAACATAAAAATTGTGTAACATAAGGTTCTGGCAGGTGCATCTATTATAGAATGTTGAAATTAGGTTAAATATGTCTATGTCTTCAAATATGCATCATTTTTCATGGTGAAACTATTCAAAATTCTTTCTCATAGCTTTAAAAATATACATGTTCTGAGCACCAAAACTTTTTTACATACAGTTAACTGTAATTGAGTACTCCTTGAGCAAACTTCCCTGGGAGTCCATCCTCCGTACCCCTTCAGCTTCTGGTAACACAACAACACTCTCAATTTCTGTGAGGTCAACTTTATTATATTCCACATAGGATTGAGATAGGGCTGTACTTTCCTGTCTGTGACTAACTTATTTTACTTAACATACGGCTTCCAGTTATAACCATGCCATTATGAATAACACAATTTTATTTGTATTAATGGCTCTTAGTATTGCACTGCATGTATGTACCAGGCTTTCTTTATTTGTTCATTAGTAAATAAACATTTAAGCTATCTTAATTTCTTGGCTATTATAAGCAGTGCTGTATTTAAGCCACAAGTGCAGGTCTCTCTGACAATTTTCATTTCCTTTGGCTATATACCTAGTAGTGGAATAGCAGAATTACAGTGTACTCTTATTTTTTATTCTTTGAGGAACATCCATACTGTTTTCCATAATGGCCATCATCATTTACCTCTCCATGAAGAGTGACCATAAGTTCCCTTTTAGCTATGTGTTTGCCAACATTGTGGGGTTCCATCTTTTTTTCATATTAGATATACCTACTGAGGTCATTCTATCTAAACAACACAGATTGAAGAGGGAAATACAAAGTAGAGTGAAGTAATATTAAGTACAACGCTATAAGAATTCTTTTCTATTGGGTAGATGCTATCATGAGACTTGATTAAAAACTTCATTGATTACCTTCTGGCACATTTTCTCCTTTATTTCCCATGAAAGGAAGAGCAAATGAGAAAAAAATAAAAGGGCAGTTCAGAGGTAATGAACAGTTTATACAATTACATCTATGGGGAGGGTGGTTTACTCTCTGGAGACAGGTGTTTATAAAGTTCAGCAACAATTGTGAGTTGCCTTGATAGAATTCTCCACTGATATGCATATGCCCTTACATTGTAAATATAAGAATGAGAGATTTTTCTTCTGCTCTACGGGTTCCAAGAAACTAGAACATGAAACGTATCTATAAGACATGTAGAAACAGTCAAGACTTCAATATCCAAGCATGAAAGCTTACAGGATAGAAATCAAAAGTTCATGGTAAAATATTTATAAGTTGATTCAAGTTTAAAACCAAACATGCCCTTACATTGATATAAATCTTTTAACTTATTTTGCTGCTTCTAGGTTTTGGTGTCTATATGATACCTTTAGATTGAGATTGATTGAAAATTATGTTTCTCCATATATCTTCATACTATGTTATCAGGCAGGTATTATGATCACTGAAGTGATCCAATTATTGTGTTCATGGTAGTCATACTCAATTGGCACCAAGATATTAGGCAAACAATTAAAAATAAACTAAGCAGAGGCAGGCACCAGTGACTCATGTCCCTCCCTACACTTAGCTACCCAGGATGCTAAGGCCTGAGGTCCCAGTTCAAAGCCAGAACAGATAGTAAAGTTCATGAGAAACTTATCTCTGTTTGACTACCCAAAACTTGGAAATGGAGCTGTGGTTCAAGGGGTAGAACACAAGCCTTGAGTAAAAATGTTAAGTGACAGTGCCAAGGTCCTGAGTTCAAACCCTAGTCCTGGGCACACACACAAATCGAACAACCAGTACCAGAATGAAGAAAACAGAGGGTGCTGCAGGAAGAGAGAACGGAAGTACCTCACTGAGTCGGCACATGGGTTGAGGTTCAAGAAAGGTTTCTCGGTGGTCCTGTACTCTTTACAGAAAACGTGTGTGTGATTCTGTGTTATGCAAGTACAGAACCAAGACCACGGCATCACTTCCCAGTTAGAAAGCTCACAGAGAGTTTGGAAAGACTGCATGGTTTAATCGCTGACTGTGTTCAGAAAAGGCAGTGACTTGGATGATCATCAATGCGTATGGGGCAAGGGTCCGAGATGAAGGACAGCAGTCATGCGTCCTAGAGCAGGGAAGGCTCTCCCTGTCGGCTGAAGAGCCCTTCCTACTATAAGACTAACAATTGATCAGCTAGCTTCAATAATCCAATTGTGTACTCTCCAAATCTTCTTTTCCCCTTCCTTGATCAGCAAATCTGCGGGGGATAAACAAGTATTATGGACCCCGTTTTGTCCTTTCATATACTAAGGTGCTCAGACTTGACTTCTACTTCTTGAGAAAAAAATGTGTAGGAAGAAGTCTTAATATTTATTTCAAATGACATGTAGCCAAGTGTCATATCATCATCATAATGCCCGACATTATTATGAATTTTTTGAAAAGTAAAAACTTTGCCCTGTAAAGACTGAAAGAAAAGCATGTTTCCTCAAATCATAGCATATTTTAACATACCAAATTCAATAAATCATGGCACTATATCTCTGCCTGTGATGCTGTTGAAATATTACAAATGATGTATGCTACTTCACTATATGTCTTGGAAAAGTGAGTACAAAAATTGATTTATGATTAATATCATAAATCCCTTATCAATTGTGGTCCCATATGTCTGGTTTAAGAATTAACTTTGTATCATAACAGAAGGAAATAAATTGTTGACAAAACAGGTGATCACTCAGTCGTCAGGATATCTAACATGTAATTGATCTGCAGCTTTATCTTCTTTTGTCTTGTGAGAATAATTGTCCAGAAATGACAAACGTTGCCAGGCATTTCTTTCCCTAGACAATGTAATTGTGAAATAGCCAATTAGACTTGAAATTTCAGATCAATATTTTGATGGCTCTTTAACACGAAGCATTCTTCTGATAGTGGCCAAAATTAAGGTCTACATTAAGAGGAAGGTTTTCAGTAAGTGATTTAGTGCTGTGTCTAACAGCATAATTAATGAAATGTCTATAATACTGCCAGAAGATTAAGTGGAATTTACCAACAAATGCTGCTACATATTCACCTCTCCTGTGATGATTTGCTTTACATTAATATAAATGAGATAAAATGAATACTAGCTCACAGTATAGCAGCCCATTTAATTTGGTTGAATATTTTTCAGCTACTTTCAAGTGATATATTCCATTTCAATGGTAATGAGACTACTCATCATCTGTTAATTTTAAAATAAATAATTTGAGGTACACCTTTTAATTTCTAATCAATTCCCATCATTCTCTCAGTTGCAAGACAAAACATCTTAGAAGTATTTTACAATTCAGTTCTTAGTTGAATTTCTTTTATGCACATTAAAGAAGAAGTGTTATTTTTTTTGAGGAAAATTATCTAGAAAGGGAAAAGTTGCTATCTCCAGTTCCATTCTAACTAGGAGGTATATTTATCATTAAGCATTTTTCAGAAAATGAATTTTGCTTGTGGTTCTCATAAGATGTTCATTAAGACAGTATATTTAACGTAAATATGGCCTATTACTATTAATTACCATTAGGAAAAAAGAACAGGCAGATTCCATGTTCTTCTAGGTCATGCATTTGTCCTTTAGATTTATTCTAAGCTCACTGTTTATGCTGTGTGCAGAAGTGTTTACACTGAGCCTGGCTTATATTTACTTCTGAGAGAGAACAAAGGCAGTCTCATAAGAGAGGGGAAAATATTACTGGGGTGGGGACCTCTATATTTTGACCCTGAAATTTGTTACTTTTGGCTGAACTGTATTCTAGCCTGGCTCAGGCATGCTGAGCTGTTGGCAGTGGGAAACATGGCTTTACCTAATCCCCAAGTAATATGATTATTCCAGTGTTCTCACCTGTGTGTGACCTTGAAGGTGTGTTAAGATATTTTTGAACATTTCTCCAACAAAGATTGGGATTCATAATTAGAACTTTATTTTCTTCCCATAAAGTGGAACAAAGGATTAGTCCAGTGTTCATATGTGGAAATTTAGACGTCATTTCAAGTTGAATCCCTATGGATGTGAAAATAATTACATATGAGACAATTCAAAATCCCATGCTCCATTTCAAAACCACATTAGCCAAAAGCAAAGAACAAAGTGATTTTCTATAAAAAGTTGTCATGGATTTTTTAAAACAGCATCTTTTGTACATGAGGTTTAATTCACTTTCCTCTTGTTTTCTGGACTCCTATCTTTGTTAAAGGGATAGTATCACCCACAGAAATGGTATTGCATTTGGCCCTACAATTAAGTAACTTCTGGCCTCCTACAGTTAGCACACATCTGGACCTGAGATCTTACCTTTTTCTTTGGCATTCATTGTGCCTGGTGTTCCTCACTACTCATTCTTTTCCCCTTTGTCCGTTACAGGCAGAGTGAATATGGTTGAAATACTTTAAGTTATCTGTGTGCAAATAGAACAATGAAGCTGTTGAAATTGATTTGAGAAAGAAGAATGGAGGAGAGAGAGAGAGTATAGAGAGGGATATTACACATATATATGTGGACATCTCAAAATCGAATCTCCTTGTACAACTAAAGGATGTTTAACTAAATAGTAATAACCTCAAAATTGAAATTATGACATCCATATTGTTTCACTGGTAAATTCTATCAAAAAATGATAACAATTCTCTATAACATGCTCCAGGAAACACAATGGAGGGAACACTTCCTTATTGTTTCTGTGAGACGCACATACCCTTGTTAATAAAACCATCATAACCCTATACATCACAAAGAAAGAAAGGAAGAGACAAATACTTCTCATAAACATTGGTGCAAAATATTGACAAACCAAACTCAGTAATGTATACAAAAAGAACTTAATCACACAACATGAGCAAGTGGGATTTACTGTGGTATCTAAGGCTGATTCAACATTCAAAAATAAATCAATATTCTCTATCTCTTGACAAATAGGTTATAAAAGAAGAATAGTACAATCATACAGTACATGCAAATAAAAAGTATTTGGCAAAACCTGTCCCTCAATTCAAGACAAAAATCAATTCATAAACTATGAAGGGACAAGGGGATTTCTCAAAATAATAAAGGATATCTAAAAATCCTGCATCAAATTTGCTTATTGAGTGCAAAGCTAGATGCTACCTACATCTAAATCCAGAAACAAGGCAATCATGTTCCATCTTATCATTCCTATTAATATTATGCTGAAAGTTCTACCTAATGCAATAAGATAAGAAAAGGAAATATAAGACATGCAGCTTGGCTGGGGCTGGGAAGGTAGCCCAGTGGTAGAGCACTTGCCTTGCATGCCTGAGGCTCTGGGTTCCATTTCTCAGCACCACAAAAAGAAAAAAGCTGGAAGTGGCGCTGTGGCTCAAGTGGTAGAGCGCTAGCCTTCAGCTGAAGAGCTGAGGGATAGCACCCAGGCCCAGAATTCAGGCCCCATGACAGGACCCCCCTCCCCCCCCAAAAAAGACATGCAGCTTGGGAAGGAAGAAATAACATATGTATGTTCATTCACAGACTATATGATTACCCAGTCATAAAGAATCAGTAAAATATTAGTGGAACTAATAAAGAGTATAGCAGAGTTATAATGAATAAGATTTGTACATAAGTTATTTTGCTAAACTGCAGAAGTGGATTATTAGTATTTAAATTTGGAATACAACGTCACTTATGTTAGCACTAAAAAAATGGCATTCTTAGCAATAAATTTAAGAAATATGTGAGGTGTTTTAGTTGAGTTTCAGTGGCTCACGTATAAGTCTAGGGAATTAAAAAGCCAACATCTGAAGGAGCATACCCAGTCTGCAAGACTACATTTCCAAAACAACGAGAAAAAAAAGTAGAGCTGGAAGAACGATTCAAGTGGCAGATCACCAGCCAAAGTAGTAAGCCCAGCAAGCATAAGGCTCTGAATTCAAACCCTGATTCATGTAAGAAAAAAGCAGAAAAATGTATGAGAGATCTACAAGAGGAAAACTACCAAATTCAGATGAAAGGGACACAGATATTTAAAATGTACAAATATTCAATGTTCATGGATAGGAAGACTCAATATTGTTAAGACAGAGTTCTTATCAGCTTGATCTATAGATTTAATATATAATCCATATTAAAACCTTCAAGAGAACCAATTGCCAGTAAGTCAAGCTTGTAATCCTAGATAGTCAAGAAGCTGAGATCTGAGAATCACAGTTTGAAGCCAGCCGGGCAAGAAAGTCATTAAGACTCATCGCCCACACCAGCTGAAACTGGAACTATGCCTCAAGTGGTAGAGCACTAGCCTTGAGCACAAGGGCATCCAGGCCCTGAGTTTAAGCTACAGGACTTGAAAAAAACCAAGGTATTGTATGAATTTCAGTTATCAGATTGTATGTTGTTCATGGAAAGGCAAAATGGCTAGCATAGACAATACTGAGTAACTAACAAATTACTGGAAAAGGGAAACGGTCAGAAGACTAGACAACCTTAACCTCAAGATTTACTATGAACTACAATATCGAAACAGGAGAAAATAGCAAAGGAATAGACAAATAGGTCTATAAGGCTATTGACTATATTTGTGTTGGTCTGCTTGACAAATACATTGCCCCCAAAGGAAAGAGAATTTAATAGGAAAAATAAAATCTTCAACAGATAGTGTTGAAACAAGTAAGCATTCACATATAAAAGTAAATAGGAAGGTCTGAGTACCAGGGGATCATGCCTGTAATTCCAGATATTAGGAGGCTGAGATTTGAAGTCAGCCCTGGCAGGGAATCCATGAGACTTTTATCTCCAATTAATCACCCAAAAACTAGAAATGGTAGGAGGGAAGGAAGGAAGGAAGGAAGGAAGGAGGGAAGGAAGGAAGGAAGAAAGGAAGGAAGGAAGGAAGGAAGGACGAAAGGGAGGGAGGGAGGGAGGGAGGGAGGGAAAACAAGCCAATCACAGAAGTCCAGAGGAATTAAATACATCACCATAGGTGATGGGAACTAGGTTAAACTAGAATCCCTTTTCTGAAATATTGAACACACTAGCCTTCCAAAGAGGAAGGCATAGAAGAGAAGAAGGAGCTAATCTTGAACTAAATCTAAATCTAGTTCAAATCCAAAATTAAATGTATTTACATTGGGAAGACTTTGGGGAGAAGTCCAAGTATGTCTGTGCATGCATACACACACAGCATAAAAACCCATGGGGAAAGAGAGAGGGAGACAATGAACCAGAAGGACAGAAGGTGACTTCTGGTGATGACAAAAATTATTTTTGCATGAATATTTAGGAAAGTGGCTGATTAGCACTAGCAATTTACATTTACTTATTGAAGGCACAGATTTGAAAGTATGATATTTATGGGTTGATTTTGCTGGTGATTATTTTATACATGATTTTATTTAAAAAGATTATGTCAAATTTGGGTAAATAAAAAAGTAAAAATTCTCTGTATTATCAAAGGAATTAATGATATACAGAATATCTTTGCTAACTGCAAATTTGTATATTAGTGTAAAAGCAATATGTTCTATTAACACATGAAAAAAAATCTCACAAATCTCTTTTCTTTGTATGCATCAAGACATCAATGGTCTTCTTCACTGTTTTCTAGTTATTAAGTAGTGTATATGTACACACATTCTCAAATAGTGAAAAAAGGGACCATGTGTTATATAATTGATGGAAAAAGCCCAAAAGGGGAAATGTTGAAAATGCATTGAAAAAAATGCTCTAAGCTATGTTTGCTTTGCAACCTGTGCAGATTGACATTTCAAATTGTGGCTAGAAAAAAAAATAGGAAATAATTGCATCCAGTCTTTTACATCTGTACATGCTGGAGTTCCATAGAGTGACAGGTTGAGCAATGCATTAGTGTGAATCCATTTAGATGGATTCTCCCTTCCCTTCTTAATGGCATCAGTCAGCAGCAATTTCAGATCTTTTGTCTACAGCCCAAGCCAAGGGCGAGACCCTACTGTTGTGCATTGACCTTTTTTATTTCTTTTCTTACATTTCCATTAGTCTTTTTAATCTGTCTGAGAGACAAGTTTATGTCAGCTAGCATTGTCTTAAACTAACATTACTATGCCAGAATTTTCCAAACACTTTAACAATTTGCCAGCTGTTGCTTTTCATGAAGAAAGGAAGGTTCTATATATTATGCATCTGACTGTCACAGGAAAAGAAGAGAAAAGTGAATGGAATAGAGAAGGTGACTTTGCAGCACCCAGATAGTGACTTTTCACTTCACCTGTGCCTTGAGGGTACTGATGTAGGTGAGGTCAACAAAAGAAAACCAGAGAACAAAAAAAGTGAATCTTTTTTGAGATGATTAATCACTTTCCTCTTGTAATATATTTTATTAATAGAAATCAATTTCTTTTACCCTAAAAATGAATTCCTCTGTACTTGTCTTTTGTCAGTACATGTTTCTCCTCTCTCTTCCCTAACTGAAGCTTGCCTTCTGTTCTTTCTGTTCTATATGATGTGAGTGTGTGTGTGAGTGTGTGTGTGTGTGTGTGTGTGTGTGCATGTATGAGAGAAAGAGAGAGAGAGAGAGAGAGAGAGAGAGAGAGAGAGAGAGAGAGAGAGAGAGAGAGAGAGAGAGAGAGAGTATCATGGCCAGAACTCAAGGCCTCATACTCCCATTCCTGGCACTCTACCACTTGAATCATGCCTCCAAGCCAATATTTTGTTAATCAATTGGAGATTTTTCAGCCCTTTGTTCATTCATTGCTGGGTCCAATGGTAATACTTTCTCAGGAAAAGAATTAGAAGTAATTCAGCATTTACAAAGTTTTATATGAAATCTCCTAGTACTGCTAATGAATCCTAAATTTTCCAAAAAGCAATTCAGTTACCAGGGTGACTAATGGTAATTGACTAGAACAATGATAGACTTTGTATTGGCTAATTCTGATGAAATCATAAAATTAGGATATAGGACAGATAAAATGACACTATTGAATTCTGAAAATTAGTTTACATGGCTGTAGAATGTACCACCTACAAATCTATTTATGTAAGTACTTTGAGATTTTGAAAAGTAGATGAATTGTGATATTCTTTTTGGTCATTGGGGCTTGAACTCAGGGCCTAGGTAAAGGCCCTGAGCTCATAAAATATAAGACTATAAGAATTCATGTTCAAAGAGGATCTCTGAGGTACAAAACAGAACCAAAGCTCTTCAAGACAGAATGATAAAGGTTCTAGAAATGAGCAGAGGGGGTTATACATTTTACTAAGTTATAAATATAATCTTGTGTACATATTATTATATCAGGTGGATAGCATTTGTTATAAGTTTACAAAAAATAACCTAAATTTTTATTATCACTAAGTCAGGGAGAAATAATTTAGAAAAAAATAATTTAGAAAACAGTTAGAGAAGAGTGATGATCTTTAATGTTTTAGATTTTTTTTGAGTGCCAATAACAAACCTTCAACTCAGGACCTTGAGTTCTCACTCAGCTTTCTTATTCATGGCTGATACTATCACTTAAGCCTCACTCCCAGACTTACTTTTTGTTGAGTAGTTTGGAGAGGATGTTTCACAGATTTTTTCTGCCCAGGCTATCTTTATACCTCAATTCTTCATGTCTCAGTCCTTTGATCTCAACTATCAAGGGCATAAGCCACCAGCTTGATATTCTAGAATGTTATTTAACTGTGACTCAATATAGGTTTTCTTTTTAACTTTCTCACCTTGCAATCATCATTTCAGCAATGTTGACCTAGTAGTTGCCTCATTGTTCCTAAGATTTACATCTACACCAACAGAAAAGGAACTATCTTTCCATTTCCTTATGAATGGAACAATATCATTGTTTCTTTTTTTAATTTTAATTTTAATTTTAATTTTTTGTGAACATACTGTACTGTTTCTGATGGAAGTGTAGAATTCCATTGTGTATATATATACCACATTTTCTTGATCCATTTGTTCACTGAGGGGCATTTGTGTAGAGTCCATATCAAGTCTATGGTAAACAATGCTGCAGTGAACATGGTTGTACTTGTATCTTTAGTGTGGCCTTGTGTTCTATTGGATAAATGCCCAGGAGTAGAATTGTTGGGTCATATGGAAGCTCTATGTTTAGTCGTTTGAGGAACTTCGATATTGCTTTCCAGAGTGGTTGAATAAATTTACATTCCCACTAACAAAGTAGTAGAGTATATTAATTGAAGTAAGCCAGACCAAGAGAAGCATAGGTTTCATGGTTTCTTTAATTTGAGTTAACTAGAATATACATATAAGTCTACAAGTAAACACAATGGATGGTTTAAAAGTTACACTAGTATTACTAAATTATAAAGAGTGTCACAGAAATGGTAGGACAAAGGGTGAATAAACACAGCCATGATACTCATTAGACACTATACTGAAAATGAGCTCTACAACTTGTGAACAGGGACAGGAGGGAAAAATGGGGAGACAGAAAGGGAAGAGGTGACTGTTTAAAAAGAAACATACTCTCTATCTGACTTATGTAACTGCAACTCCTCTGTACATCAATTTAACAGTAACAAAAATCTATTTTTTTAAAGAAAAGAACAGCTATTGTCACCAGGAAAGGATATAGGACAAGATGTATCTATAACTGGAGCTGGGAATCTTTGACTCAGCTTTGTAATTACCCTTGGATGCTAACACTTGAGTCAACAACAAAAAGAATTTGAACAGATTCCTTGATGAGGCTCATGGGGCCCAGCAAAAACATATTTAGTGACACAAAAGCAAGCAGGGAGAACTAAGAGGAGAAAGAACACCCAGAGAGTAGCAGGTGGGAACTGAGGGCTCAGTAGGTAGTCCTCATTTCATGAGTATTCATACCATCTGAACGAGGCTTCAGATTTATGGCCACCTAGCAAATTTTAGTAATCCTGCTATTGTAGTATTCTGATGTTTTGGTCCAAGCATAGAAATACTAAGTTCAGGGTACTTTATGATCTGGAGGTCTTGTAACCTGGCTATGGATTCTTGTAACCCTCAGACTTATTTTTTCTTGGTCAAAGCATTATTACTTAATTCCTAATCATTTATTAAACCCACTCCTGTTGTCACTTGTCTAAGAGAACTGTTAACTCCCCACATGATGGGAGGAATATATACACTGACATATTTTAGGGGGTCCGGTCGTAGGGCCTGAACTCTGGGCCTGGGCTCTGTCCCTCAGCTCTTCAGCTCAAGGCTAACACTCTACCACTTGAGTCACAGTGCCACTTCTGGCTTTTTTCTTTTTCTGCTTATGTGGTGCTGAGGAATTGAACCCAGGGCCTCATGAGCATGCAAGGCAAGCGCTCTACCACTGAGCCACCTTCCCAGCCCCTATACTAACATTTTTTAAAGAATTAATTTAATCTTGTTGTTCTTTGGTCTGATGCTTTCTGATTCCCCATATCACCTAACTTATATCTAGCCTGCTGCAAAATGAGACGATTGGTTGCGTGGTAAAACAGTTACTTCTCTTTCAATATGTTATTTTTGGGTCCTTGTCTCTGATCTTGACTGTTTCTTTGCTCAGGCTGTAGCATCCTTGATACATTAGGGTCTGACAGCTGATGTGTTTTTCACCCCAGATTTCATTTGTGTGCTTTCTGGCTTCGTTTCCTTTCTAACTCTCCCCAAGTGCAAACTCAATGGTTATTGGCATTCTCTTTGTCTATGTGAGCTTTTGAGGGATTTTCTTAAAAATAAAAATGCTATGAAGTTAACTGAAAACAAAGATTATCTTGCTTCTTTGGTTTTGCTTTTTAGCAAGCAGCTGGAATAATACTTATATCTTAGGAATCCATGGAATCTGTGATATGTTGCTCTATGAGGTCAAGAGACTTCGTGACATAAAAGATCTTGAAAGATAAAGGTATTGTCATATGGTTTACATGATACTGTGATGTATGATAGATGCTAGATAATCATGTCTGATTTTTGTTCACACCTCCTCTAGAAATCTGGGCATCTCTGCAAATGAGTGTCTCTGGCCTGCTAATGAATGATGGTGGAGGGAGGCTCCTTGCTTCAGGATAAGGGCTTGTTACTAGGAGCACGAAAGCCTAGTTATAGGCTGGGAAGTTCAGCTCTATCCCATTACTCTGTGTGGAGACAATGGCTCAAGGTTAAGTTGATTGATATAATCAGTCATGCCTAAGATGTGATTTGTCTATAAAGACCATAAAGGGTAAGGTTTGAGACTTCTAGAGAGGTGAAGGATAGCTCTTCATCTGTATCTTTTGTATTTTCTATAATAAATAGTAAACACTTAATGCATCTGTTCATTCTATGAATTACTCTAGCAAATTCATTGAACCTCAAGGGGGATCAAGGGACCTTCATTTTACAGCACATTGGTCAGAATTACATGCCCCGTCCTGGGACTTGTAATTGGAATTTGCAATCATCGGAGCAGTCCTGTGAGACTTAGCCTTTAGTCTATGGTAAATGACACCATTCAGGTTCATAGGGTCAGAACTGAAATGAATTACAAGATCCAGTTGATAATCCCTAGGGAAATGGTTGGTAGCTTGTAGGAAGAAACCCCTATACATACATAAACATATACATATGCACATATATATACATACATATACATATTCCCATGCAAACTCCTATACAGAGATGAAGTATTCTGTGTTGAGTGTGAGAAAGTAGGAAGTAAAGTTTTCTGAGATTTTTAGGACTAATTTCATCTAGTAATATGAGTAATTAGTTATTCGTGGCCACCTTTAGCCTCAATTAATTAATTAATGCTTAGGTTTTAATCTTATTCAGATTTAGTGTCGCAGAGTTTGGCTTTAAAATTTCAGATGAGAAAAACCTTCTAATAGATAAAAATAAATGAGTGTAATTGAACCCTAGATGACAGGATTGTCACAGAAACAAAGGGTCCCTGCTTTTCAGAATGGGGCCGGGATGAGCAATAGATTTCATTAAAGCCATGGTGTTTGTAGCTTGGGCTATTGTAGTGTGAAACCTTTAGGTTTTAAGCCCAGAAGCACTGAAGACAGACAGAACGTAGACATTAACAGAGAACACACAACAAACACATGGATTTGGCAACAGTGGGTTCTAGTACTCTAGTGTTTTAAATTAATTTTAAATTAATTTTAATGAATGCTTTTGAATGAAAAGTGCTACTTATTTCTTTTGGTTGCTTTCTGTGAAATTTTTTTTGCAGCAAGAAGAAGAAAGAGAGAGAGAGAGAGAGAGAGAGAGAGAGAGAGAGAGAGAGAGAGAGAGAGAGAGAGAGAGAGAGAGAGAGAGAGAGAGAGAGAGAGAGTCCTGGTCTTTTTTAAAGAAAATATTTCTATTCTGATTTATTTATAACTGTCTTGAGTTCATTCCATTAAAATTGTTAAGTGATCTTAATAATGGCATAATATCCTATGTCTCGCATAAAACCAGTTTTAGTGTCCTGGTCTTTAAGAAAATAAAAAGTCTCTGAAGGAAAAGAGACATGAAGCAGCAACTTTATGGATCGACTTCTCGCTTAACTTCTACTGATAGAAAGGATCTTTGCCAAAGTTTCTGATGTCTATGGTAGCGTGTTGTCCTCCTTCAGCTGCGGTTTATTTCAGTCATGTGCTGCAGCTATTAAATAGAAAGTTCCAGAAACAAATTAGGTATACTCTTTAAATAACTCCGGTTATATAGCTCACTAGCCAATTGAATCTCAAATTAATCCAGTTATTACCAATACTGGAATCAATGATCACTCCTACATCTGAACCCCTGCTAAGGATCAAGTTCTTAGAGACATTGCATGTACCATATAAGTCTTTCTAGGTAGGCTTTGCTCACACTTTGTATATAAGACGTAGAGGAGTTCTGTTTCCAAAGGCCAAGTGCCCTAATCTTATGCTTTTGCTGTGAGCAAAAGCTACGAATATCGGCATGCTGCTACCTCAACTGTATATGCTACTAGTGTATTGGATGAATAAATGCCACCAATGTTAAAATAATTGACATTGTAGTGTAATTATATATAGTGTTGATACTTTGGAACTTAGATTCAGTGTGAGGGATTCATTTATCAAGTGTTTGTTGCATGTTTTGTATGTGAATCATATTATGTTATTATCTTGCCTCAAAACAAGGCACATAAAAGCCATAATATAAATTTTAATTCTGCTCAAATTCCTCTGCCATTTTAAGATCATCCTTATTAGATTCTCAGTAGTATTTTTTAGGGAAATAGTGTTTCTTGAATAAAGTAGTATTTTTATAACTGGATAGAATTTTTAGATGTATATAAAATACTATTTGCCTAAAAAGAGCCAGGCAAACAGGACATTTGTAATAACAGACATTTGTAAGAACAGACATTTCTAATAACAAGCCTCTAATATCAGCAAACAGGAAAAGGTAAATAGAATTGAAGCATCAATCAGCGAATAAGATAGTGTATATTACAATAGTGTATTTTATAAACCTGCAATAAATAAATTAAGAAACAGTTTATCTTTTAAAGATAGATAAGCTAGAATGTTTGAGGCACTATTTCACTGTAAGGTAAAGTCTGAGAATAAAATAAATGTTCAATAATAAAAATGAGTGAATGATCAGATAATGTCACGAGTGAAAAATTCTGATTTAAAGCAAGGCCAATTATCTTAAATTTATGAGTGAGTAAAAACAGACAGGAAATTACGTGTGTGTATTTTCCAATATAAATTTAGATAAGAACTCTGAGAAATAAGACAGAAAGTTTTGGTGAGAGGTCTTTGAAGTTGAGGAGAAATGACTTATGAAAGTGGAGGGTCAAAATCAACTGTCTCTATAAAGCATATTATTTTTTATATTTAAAAGAAAAATGAAATTCTTAATAAACCTTACATAAGAAATTGAGCCCTTCGATTAATAATGGTCAGTATGTTCAAAACTGTATCAGTGATATTTAGGAGAAAAGAACATTTGCTGACACTAATTTGTGAGTCAGATTTGCTATAGCTTGTGTAGCTATTTAAGTTATTTATAATGACTTAACCTTTGAGCTACCAGTTTCACTTGTAGGAATTTATCTTACTAATGTATTCATATAGGTGTGAAATGTACAAGAATATTAATGTCAGCCATGCAAGCAGAGGCTTAGAAACAATCTCAATAAACAACAGCACAGAACCAGTTCTGAGTCACAAGCCCTCACAGAAGCCAGTGCTTCATGGCTTTGCAGATCAGGCATCTTCATTGGCTTTAAAATAGTTGTCAAAATACATGAAGAAATAAAAAATGCGGTGTTCAGAAGACATACGCAGAATGCGATCTACTATTTCTGTTTAAATGGAAGTGTGAATGTGTGTGTGCATGTGTGTGTGTGTGTGTCTTTTTGCACACAGCGTCCACACAGAAGCTCTGAGAGTTTGGACATTGTGATCTGCCTGTAGGAAAGGAACCAGAATGAGTGTTAGGTGGGATAAATTTGATTTTTTTTTTTGTTGCATTGTAACTTTTACAACACATGCTCGCACTGCTTATTTAAAACAATAATAGTAAACAATCTAGGAACTGATGCAAGAAGTAGAGGTATGAGCACATGATTAGAGAGCCTTGACTAAAACAATGAGTAAATTAACGTGATTTGATAATGTTCTGAAATAATTTACATTAGTAAAACTTCAGAAACTTACTCTTCACTGGAAAACTTTCAGCTGTGTGTGTGTGTGTGTGTGTGTGTGTGTGTGTGTGTGTGTGTGTGTGTGTGTGTGTGTGTGTGTTTCTGTATTCAGAAATCTTCTTGGAAGCCATTTGAAGTTAAAAGCACTCTTTGAATTAGAACTGAAACAGAAAAGACTACCAGCACATTGAAATGATTAAAAGAAGTGTGATAATGGATTTCCAGCAGCTCACAAGTGTATGTGCTTGGTTTGACAATTGTAGTTGAGATTGAAGTAGAAAAGATATAATTCTAGAAGCTGATGGTCATTTCTGACTTTTTCTCACAAAACCAGAAAATCTATAATTTTCATAATACCCCCAAACAGAGAATAGCAGAACAAATTCACCCCTGCTAAATGTCCCAATTACACAATTCTCCATTGCCTTTTAGAACGTAAAGATTTTAGTTAGGAAAATCTTAATTTTTTTTTTCTAGAATGCAGCTTGATGTCTAAGATTTCACATTTCTGTCATGATTACCATGCAATTGTTTTCTTTTTCTCCTCTTTGGGGATTAGTCGAGATGGATGACATTTTTAGTGTGTCAGTCCTAGGGCTTCAACTCAGAGCCTGGGTGCTGTCCCTTAGCTTTTGTGCTCAAAGATGGTTCTCCACTACTTGATCCACAGGTCCACTTCCAGCTTTTTGTTGATTAACTTAAGATGAGTCTCATGAACTTCCCTACTCAGGCTGGCTTCAAACCTTGATCCTCAGATCTCAGCAGCTTGAGTAACAGAGATTACAGGTGTGAGTCACTGGCACTCAACTAAAAATTGTTTTTGAAATTACAGATTAACACTGTCAAATAAGGACAGGTGAAAGTCTGCACTAGATGTATGGGAAATCACTCCCCTGTATTTTATTAAGGAGTCATACTTATTATTTCTTCTCTGTCCAGCAACTTGGCTTGATTTTTTTTTCAGAAGTATAAAATATTTTTTTAAAAAAATAATAAATAAATATTTTGCTTAGAGATCTCTTGATTGTGGTCTTCATCATTTTAATTTTCTGAAGAAAAAAAGATAAGCATGTTAATTTAACATATTTTACACTAAGTCAAATGAAAATAAAATTAGTTCTTAGTACATTTATATTGTTAATATTTTCTAATACGCTATTGCATTAATATGTCACCCCACATCTTTTTGAAATGTCATTTTGTTTTAATGTTTTTATGATTTTAAATTGTTAATGACGAATACCCATTCAGTTGTTAGTGATGAATTTATGATGAGTGCTAATGATAAATTCTTTTCCATTTATTGAGACTTGTTTTCTGGTTCACAGTATATTCTACACAGGCAAGTGGTATCCTCTACATGAAGAGAATGTGTCATTAGCTAGTGTTCTATAAATGTCATTTATGTCAAGCTGGATGACTGAGTGTCTCTGTTCTGTGGCCTCTAAGAAAAATAGAACATCTACATCAAATGTCAGCTCTTAGAAATGATCCTTTCCCTTCCAAAGACTCTAGACAAGTGAAGGGGAATAAAAGTCACTGAGACCAGAATGTTTAATAAGCACAAACAGCAAGACCGCTGATTCCTGCCCTGCATATTGGGAATTGGAGCAAACCACTGTTTATCAGAGGAGAGCATGTCATTCTGCATGCAGACTAACATAGCTGTTCCTTGGGATGCTGGTCATACAAGGACAAAGCAAACTAAGAAAACGTTCTCACAGGTTAGCCTTTTAAAACTCTCTCCCTGCAGTAATGAGAACATGGTCCCCTGTGAGCAAGAGGTGGTCTTGGTCAAGCCGCTGTTAGTGGACATTGGTATACGGTGGAAGTAGGCTCCGTTTGATGCTGTGCAAGGTTTTGTGGTAGCTTGTCTCCTATCTACCTAGTCCAGCCACCACTGCTCCCTTGGCCTTAGTGTGTTTGTCTCCCCTGTGACCTTCCATTTTAGGAAGTTTTAATGAACAGTGTATTTTGTGCGCCATTGTACGGTGCTTACTTCAGTCTTTAAACGATCTATCAGCTACCACCCAAGAAGCTACCTTGTAGATAAAACAGCTGTCTTTACTGATTTACTGTCTAATTGTTCCATCCATGACTAAGGCAGGAGTATTTCTATCTCCAAGTATAATAATGGAAAACTCATTTTCACTATTAGGGGAAAAAGATTGATAAGCCACACTGACATCTCAAATGTGTAATAAACAATCACAATTGCTTCTTTTTAAAATATACTTTGATATGTCTGAAATGTGTGTGCTTGCCTTTGTTCTTGTCATTTCTCAGATGAGATTTTTCAGGAATGTGTCAATTCCTATTTTCACTGAGTTAAACATGAATATAATTCAACTATCTAAAAATTGTCCAGTCATCTGGGACTCCATATCAATTACGCTTGATGACTGGTTGCCATGTGAACCGTTTGTTTTATCTGGTCAAGGGATAGCTGGTTGACATGGTGATAAAATTTCTATTATGCAACTGACATATAATTTAAAAATAGAATTGCAATGACTAAATTGCTTTAATATAATTTTCTTAGGGTTCTTTTTATTGAAAATTCATAAATGCATGTACTTTAGTTTTCACTCTGTTTGGTAATAATCATAGAAGAAATTCATGAGTGAGTGAGTGTGCGTGTGTGTGTGTGTGTCTGTGTCTGTGTGTCTGTGTGTGTATTAGTAATGGGGCTTGAACTCAGGGCCTGGGAACTGTTCCTGGGCTTTTTTGCCCAAGGCTCGTACTCTACCAGTTGAGACACAGCTCCACTTCTAGCTTTTAGGGTAGTTTATTGAAGCTAAGAGTCTCCCAGACTTTCCTGCCCAGGCAGGCTGGCTTCAAACTGTGACCCTCAGATCTCACCCTTTTGAGTGGTTAGGATTACAGCATGAGCCACTGGTACCCAATGAGATGATACTTTTAAACTTCAAAAATTATTTTTGCTAAATGAAATACATACACATAGACATGCATGAATGTAAAGGATATTTAGTTAAGTGAAGTAAGCCAGGCAGAAAAACAAGCTCCACAAGATCTCATTCATATCTGAAAATTTAAGATGATCCCATGGATATTAAGGCCATCCTTAATATTCTTAATGATGGTTAGTAGAGTCTGACGAGAGGAGAGGAGAGGATGAGGGACAGGGGATAGGTTGGTGATGTAGGTAGATAGGAGGAATTAATTCTAGCATTCTATGGCACAAGCGGGGAATATCATTAACAATAGCGCATTGTATGGCTCAGAATGTCTAGATGAGAGGATTTTTAAAAATGTTCACACCATACAAAATGATGGAAATTTGAGGCAATGAGCATGCAGATTGTCCTGATTTGATCAGATACAATTGATACAACTACGCAGATATAACTGAATGCTGCATCATTTCCCTTATGTATTTAAAACTGTTATGTTCCTATAAATTAATTTGCAAGAAAAGAGAAGCTAACTTATAACTGAAGAAGAGGTATTGTGCTTTTAACCTATAGGGCTGCTAACAACCTCCACAGATAAGCTATTAGGTCAAAAGGGCAAAGATTTACCAAAGTACTTTTGGCATAAATAATGATGGACAGAGTGAAAATTGAACTTTCTAAATTGTAATTACTGGTGCAGGGATTTCCTTGTAACTACAAAGCAAAGATTTTTCAATAAATGTAGTTAAAAGACTCAATGACAATCTTTCTCACAGTTATATGTAAGTAATGAGATAATAGATGATAGATTCTATCTTACTCTTTTTTGTAAGTTCTCATGCAATTAAAGAAAACATATCAACATTTGTGGGAATAAAATTCTAAAGGAAATGTCTAGAAAATTTGAAAGAAAAGCATAGGATACAAAAGATCTTCTCTGAAGCCAAATATACTTCAGTTCATTTCATGAGATTATAGAAGTGTTGTTTTCTAAAGTTTAGTATCGTTTAGTAGACATACAACATTTTGAATAAAGTTTCATGGAACCAATGAATAGAGCTCTTTGATCACTTAGAAGTATAAGATGCTGGAAATAGCTCACATAAATGGGGTGCCTTATCCCAAAACTTGAAGTGAACATTATGCTGTGGAATTCCTGACCAAGTCACAGATGCCAATATTGTCATTTAATATCTGAGCCAATATTGTCATTTAAACATTTATTCTGAATAGCTGACTTGGTGCACATTGAATCTCTGTAATAATTTCAGCAAGTACAACTGATGAAGCATTTGATATAAAGAGAACTTAGATATAATACAACTACTTCCACCAAAGAATTATGTTAAAAACAGGATACTACTCTAATGCATCTCAAATACTGAATAAATCAAACCTGTAAGTCTGTATTTCAAGTAGATTTGTCGACAATGTGCTTATTGCTTCATGGTGTAATTTGTGACAACCACCAATGAACCTTGGCATAAAGTGAGGACTTCAGAGCTCTAACCTTTCTTGGATGGGTAAGTAGTGAGGTACCATGTAGAGTTCAAACATCACTCACATGGCAGCAAGACGCTCAACTGGAAGGCAGAGCTCCATTACTCAGCCACCTGGGCCGATTAGCTCTGCCCACCAGAGCTAATCAGCAAATCTGGCAGGACAGGTGAAGAGACCGCCAATCCCTACTGCCCGTTCCAAGAAATCCAGCAAAAGTAGGAACTTGGACTTGCTCTGATCACTTTCTTTCAAGAAGATAGGAGACCACCAGGTCAAATTTTCTCCCCCACTTGCCAATCAGAGAAGTCATCCCATCTCTCCAAAGGAAGCAAGACAACGTTTGCTTATGGGAAGACGACATGGATCCTTGTTGGATATCATCCTTCAACTCTCAAAAGGCCTAAGAAGACAGTGAAATGGTAAGCGCAGGAGCTGTATGGAGGGGGGCAGCTAAAGCTGTTTGTCCTTTCCTCTCGGGGCATAATGTCAGAGATTGAGTGGGTATAGATGATTATTTTTGTAGCTGGATTGCCAAAATTTCACAAAGAAAGCAGAACAAAAAAATAGATGGAGAGTAAAACTATACACTAAAAGAAATCTAAACGACTCATAAATAAAAAGAAGAAATGGATAAAATTAAACCACAGAATCCAGGGACGTATAACTTACATGATATCCTTTTTCAAAGCAAGAAAGCAATTACTAGGAAGATTGTGAGAGTGGTATTAGCCCAGCTGTGGAAATGGGAGTAGGGTTATGGATAGCTAACTATCCTGAGGTGATTTGTGAGATGAACTTAAACAACCTCCCCGAGCAATACTGACTTCCTCTTGGGTCTATAAAAGCAGGACAATCCCCCTGCACTACAGCCCCTCACACTGTATGTCTGGCTTTGCCCTGTGCCATTCTCTCCTGGGTTCACTTTGCAGCCATCTTGCAAGCCAAGAAGGACCAGGCCAACTTGCCAGGTGTCCGTGACCATGATTGTAACAAGGATCTACCTGATCGATCTGAGCGAACGGACTGGCTGGTCACCTGACTGCCACTGCTGAACGCATCTGTGACCTGGGACTGTTTTAATCATACATACCCTTCATCCTGGCCTTCAGTTCTGTACATAATCCTGGCTCCTGTGCCTGTACCCTCAAGAGTACTGAAGCTGAACCGGATAGCTGTCAATCCATGGTGGGTCCATGCTGTGTCGTAAATCTCCTTTCTTCTTTCATGGCCTAGAGGGGTAACTGGCCAGTCCTGACCTATGGAATTCTTGAATTCAGACCTGGGGTCTGAAGATGCAGGTGTCGGGCTAGCAGAGACTTTTCCTCCCTTTCAAGCGGGGTTCTTGTCAGCTGTTGAATTCAGCCTGTCTCCTTCCCAGAAGGATTCCCTCTGACAAGCCTATCTTAAACAAGGATTGATCCTCAATTTTGATCTCTGATTTTCTCTCTCGAATGTCCTTCTAACGTTGGGTTATCTCACTCGTGTGTTTTGATTCTTGTCATTCTCCTCACCTGGAAGGCAGGCACCATGATGCCGAAGATAGCAGCTGTGTCATTATTGATGCCATGTGGTGAGCTCAGCCGTTGACACTCAGAAAACTTCTGACTTGTCACTTCACCACGAGCTTTGAAGCTCCAAGTGCTGTGAACTTCAGCTTCTTTCATTGTCCCTGTATTTGGGCTCATCATTCTAACATAGATGACGTGTTATTTTACTCATCTGTTTTCCATTCTTTCCTTTCTGTCTTCAAGTTTCTTCCTTCTTTTACCCTGCTAGTCCTAATCCTTGCTCAGGATGCTTTCTACTCGAGTATAAACTCCAGGAAAACTTTCCTGATATTTCCTCTTCTTTCAGAAGAGATTAGTCCATACTTGTCTTTCATATTTCATATCCTGAACACACTTTATGTATTTCATATCCTAAATATACTATCACTCTACATGCCAGAAGTGGGTATCAATATTTGGTCTATTCTAATCACTAAGAATGAAAAGGAGTAGAGAAACTGAATACAGTGTATCAATTAAAATTGAGATATGGTGATCAATACATCATAAACACTATAAGGAAATAAGTAGGAAATACAGAAAATTAATAAATAAGTCCAAATGCATTTGCTGGCTGTTATATCATAGCATTAAATCCCTGAAAGTGAAAATAGAGAATTTAACTACTACCTGCATTATAGCACTCGAATTTCTTAAACTTTAACATATCTTACAGAACAAGGGGAGGAGCACAGCATGAGAATATACTCAGATTGCCTAGCTGCTTTCCTTCCTTCCTTCCTTCCTTCCTTCCTTCCTTCCTTCCTTCCTTCCTTCCTTCCTTCCTTCCTTCCTTCCTTCCTTCCTTCCTTCCTCTTTCTTTCCTTCCTTCCTTCCTCCCTCCCTCCCTCCCTCCCTCCCTCTCTCCCTTCCTCTCTCCCTCCCTCTCTCCCTTCCCCTCTTCCTTTTTCCCTCCCTCCCACTCTCCCTTCCTCCCTTCATTCATTCTTCCCTTGCTCCCTCCCTTCCTTCTTCCCTTCCATCCTTCCTTTCTTCCCTTCTTTCCTTCCATACTTCCCTTCCTCCTTTCTTCCCTTCCATCCTTCCCTTCCATCCTTCCCTTCCCTTCCCTTCCTTCCTTCCTTCCTTCCTTCCTTCCTTCCTTCCTTCCTTCCTTCCTTCCTTCCTTCCTTCCTTCCTTCCTTCCCTCCTTCCTTCCCTCCTTCCTCCCTCCCTCCCTCCCTTCTTCCCTTCCTCCCTTTCTTTCTTCTTTTCATCTCCTTCCTTCTTTCCCCTTTCCTTTCCTTTCTCTTCCCTTTCCCTTCATTTTCTTTTCCCTTCCCTCCCCTTCCCTTCCCTGTTTCTTTCCCTTCCCTTCGCCTGAGCCAGAATAGGGCTTGAACTTTGCAGCCTCAAACTCTTCTTTGGTTTTCTGACTCATGGCTGGCTCTCTACTACTTAAGCCACACGGTTACTTCCATATTTTGCTTATTAATTGTTAGATATGAATCTCATGGACTTTTCTTCACACACTGGCTTTAATTGTGAGTCTTCACCTCCTGAGTAGTGTTAGTATTAGAAGTATAGGACATCGGGTTGGAAATGTGGCTTAGTGGTAGAGTGCTTGCCTAGCATGCATGAAGCCCTAGGTTCAATTCCCCAGTACCACATACGCAGAAAAAGCTCGATATGGTACTGTGGCTGAAGTGGTAGAGCACTAACCTTGAACAAAAAAAGAAGCTCAGGGACAGTGCCCAGGCTTTGAGTTCAAGCCCCAGGACCAGCAAAAAAAAGAAGGGGGGGGGGGGAAAGAAGTGTAGGACATTGAAATGTACTTTGCTTTCTTGGTGTGGCTTTCCAACAAAAGTTTTCACTGAAATAATAGTTTCACTTAAAATGACTATTTTCCAATTGTTTTGTTGTTTCTTTTAACCCCAATTATAGAACATTCCCACCACTAAGGCCGAATGATAAATAAAAAGTCTCTCTTGGTTCAGAGAGGTTTTGATTTTTGATGGTGGGTAAAAGATCAGTTATGAGTATTACTGATTTTCTTGGACCTCAGTCAAGTGACATGAAGCTTCTGCTCCTCCCTGCCCACTTGCCATGAATCTTCCATGTGCCAATATTGTGTAGTGAGTGCTCGGTGCACATTAGCAATGCTAGGAGCTCACGTCGTGTGGCGGAAAGGCACCAGTTTGTTCCAGAGAGGCTCTGTTGTAGCGTGAGGTACACCACAGAGGAATAAAAGCTATTGATCCTAATGATGGATTATCCAAACATTAATAATTTACTTGTAGCAAGACCTTTTTCATTTGAAATTGGAGAAAATACAACTAAAGAAAAAGCCACACCCCATTATCTTTCCCTGTATTATGATGATGTTCATCATTATTATGTGATATCATACTGTGTGTATCATATTGACTTAGAAAGGTAGGGAGTCCCTCAGTAGTCTTTATTTTAGTCACATGTATTAAAATACTTAATTCTCATAGAAGAAAAGAAGGACCAAGCTTTATATTAAAGCTAAGACCTACTATATGAATGACAACAGCAATGGAACAGGGACAACAAACCAAGTGACTGATAAAAAGTCTCATTATTTATTATTTATACAAATAAATGGAACTGGGGTCAAAGGCAGCTGCTTGTCTTTAAATGAATGTATTTGAACCCCTAAGTGGCTATAATATTTGGCCATAGATTATATACATATGATAAGATGAGTCTCTAAATGATCTTAGGAGAATTTTAAATACTTTAAATAATAATCAGTATAATATTAAATGTATGGCAATACAAGACCTCTATACTACATACATTATTTTTATATATTCTTATAAGTATGTATTACCTTGTTTTTAATTGTATTAACAAGTCTATCCTTCATGTTGAGCTGCTTGCTATTATTTCATTAAATTGGAACAAGATTTGTCTTGTTCTATCTTATCTATCTATCTATTGAATAATATGCTCAGTGCTGGAGAGGAACATGACTTGCTCATTTTTAGTCTGTGCAGTAGGTGTTAGCTGACAGGTGTTTATTCCCTATTATTCTTTCTTCCACTTCGGCTACCTCTCAGCCCATAGCAACCAGAGCCCTAGCAATGAAAAGAAGGGTTACATGCTGGAGCCTGCCCCACGAAAACTCCACCCTGAATCCCGGCAGACTACGTGTCACGAAGAAAATAACAATTGCCTAGTTGGAGTATATTAATAATCTTTTTAATTTTGTTTAAAGCAATGTTATTTGCATCTTTTTTGCATATGCAATGCAACTTAAACTCAGCTGACTCAACAAAGGGGTAGTTTGCTATATTCCATGGAAAATAAATTTCCTTAGATGATGAAATAGATGGTGTTCCTCCGCTCTGAGAGACATGGAAATCTCAAATTTACCAATCACTACATTAGTCAAAATTTTTCCCAGTATTACAGGTATGTCAATGTGATTATTTTGTGACTGTTAGTTATTGTCTTCAACCTTTTGGGGAGTACTGCAGTTTGAACTCAGAGCCTTGCCCTTCATAAGCAAGCATTCTACCATCTGCGCCCTGCTTCCAGCCTTCACTGCTTTTGTTATTTTCTTCAGGTACAGTCGCACATGTTTTCCCAGGGCCAGACTCAGAACACAATGCTTCCACTTATTTTTTCCCTGTAGGTGAGATTACAGATGTGTACTACCACACATGGTTTGTTGCTAACATTTTGCTCAGCCTTGTC